>NW_012148585.1:37510-40090 GCF_000956105.1 Propithecus coquereli
GGTATATACCCAAAGGAAAAGAAGTCATTTTATCAAAAAGACACTTGTACTTGAATATTTATTGCAGCACAAGTCACACTTGCAAAGATCTGGAATCAATCCAAGTGCCCATCAATTCATGAGTGGATTAACAAAATGTGATATATGTATATCATGGCAAACTACTCAGCCATAGAAAGGATGAATTAATGCCTTTTGCAGCAATTTGGAAGGAACTGGAGACCATTATGCTAAGTGAAGTATCTCAAGAATGGAAAAACAACACCACATGCACTCTCTAATAAATTGGAACTAACCGATGAGCGCACAAATGCACAGAGGAAAGTAAAAGTCATTGGAAATCAAGCAGGGGGTTGGGAGGAAGGGAGGGGCAAAAACTCACCCAAGGAGTACAATGAACACTATTCAGTTGGTAAGCACATTTATTGCCCTGATTCAAGCCATGTAACAAAAACGTGTACCTCCTTAATATTTTGAAATGTTTTAAAAAAGAAACTATGAGAGTCCTCTAGAAACAATATCATGTGCAGGCATTAACTGTGACCCCCTCAACTAGTTGGAACACAGGAGTAAGCGAGTGGGAACAGCTCTGCATTGAAAGAGTCAGGTTTGCTTAGTGAAGAGAACTGAAAAAATGTAATGGAATTATAAAAACTTAAACAGCCCATGTATTTTTAAAAAGTCAGATTGCTATTTTTCTTTTTAATTTTGTGAGTCCTTTTGCCAAAATTTAAAATTTAACTGGTAAGAGGAAATTTTATCTGAACGGATCCTATGGTACTCAGTTGAGCCATTGTTTTGCCTAATGTGTAGGAAATTATTCTCTTACTATTACGATAGAGGAGGAAGAGAAGAAGGTGGAGGAGGGGAGCAGAGGCAGGAGAAGGAGAAGGAGAAAGGTAGAGTGGGCAAGAGAAGGACAAGGGGAAGGGGAAGGAAAAGGAACGGCTTTAGCAAAAGCACAGTTAACAATAGTGTTCTGTTACCTCTGCCTTCACTCCATTCCCAACCACTTAGCACTTTTTTAGCAGCTTTCAGAGCATTGTAAATATTTTCACAGAATATGGAATCCCTACAACAAGGCTTAGCATAATGGCAGTTACTCACAGAGCACCTAGAAAACAATTGTTGATGACAATGAGATTTGCCTTCCAAATATTATCACCACTTTAATGAGGAGTAAAGGTAAGGAAAAACAGGGTTATAGATTACTGATTGGGGGTAACTGGTAGTTAAATAAAAAGTAGAACAAAATGTTGTTTTACTCCCTCTTTTTTATTACTCTATAGTGGATGTAAATATGAGAGGATGTAGTGAGTTGTGTTAGTCAAGAATAAAACCAATTTCTTCTCAGGTCTAATTGCAGAGTATAAAGTCATCCTTCCCTGAACATCACTTTTCTTAACAAGGAGAAATGCTCAACTGTGTTATAGCAGAACTTCATCCAAGATCATCCTCTATTAAGCTTTACAAATGGCTTTGAAAAACAGTGGGTAATCATGATACTTGTGTGTAAAATATATAAAATAACTTATCTTTGAGTGTTGTCAGGGCTGCAGATTTGGAATTTGGCAGAGTCCTCTATGTTCAGTGCCAAGCTATTTTAGGGTTTCTTCGAACTTGAGCAGAGTAAGGAAAACGTCACCACTATCATTTGGGTAAAAGCTGAGGAATTATACTTAACAGGATGAAGGTCTGGTTGTTTTGTAAGGCTTAAAAAAATTATCTGCACAAAAATTTCTCCCCAATAAAAAACCCCACAAACTAACCTTCCTTCTTAATATTTTCCATGTTTCTGTTTAATGAGACTCTGAGGCTTCTAAATGCCGTTTCTTCTAAATGCTTCTAGCTGACTTTGCCTTTTATAAGAGGGAATGCTTAGTGGGTCAGCAGTGAAGAGAAAGGGTTGAGACTGCATCAGTTTTTGAACTAGCCTAAATGTTCAGAGAAACGCATATGGAAAATTTAAAAGTACTTTCTCAGCCAGAAAATTGTTTGCATTTTAGTATATGTGCAGCCAAATGCTGCTCGTGTTTTATCATAAAACCTCTAACCGTTCATGGCTAAGGACACATCTTGAAGTCCACTTCCCCCGCCCTTCTATTACCCTTTTTTCTCATACAAAATTTTGGCATGTAAGTCAACATTATTTTAAGCATTCCTTCAGATGCATAAAACAATTGTAAACCATGAGGCAATTCACAAGTTGGGAAAATTGTGTCAACGTTTCCACTGAAAATTAAGTCAGTCATCCAATAATGAAGAACGTGTCTCAGAACTGTCAAGTCTTTCTGATCTCCCTAGGATCCTTTGGGCTCACAGACTTTTTCCACAGCCATCAGTATGCAGCACTAGGAGTCCCTCCACTTCTTCATGCACAGGTTTTTTGAGTTTCTTCTAGCAGGCTGCATGCTAACGAAGAAGGCTTGCCGTCTCATTCGCCAGTGGCAAATCCCAGGATACATCTACCAGCATCTCGATTGGGGGAGTTAACCTGTATTGTGTTAGGCATCCTCTAATTAGGTAAACACAACTAAAAGCTTGTCAAAGTATATTCCTTTGAGTTAAAGCAAGTAAGAT
>NW_012148585.1:42869-44059 GCF_000956105.1 Propithecus coquereli
GCTGTTTGGGATGGAAATTCAGATTTAGTTGCCTATATGATGCTATATCCTTAGGTATATATACCAGTTCTTATAGTTTTCCATTGTGGACTGATTTTTTTTTTTGAGAGCATTGTTTGCTTTAAAATTTTGTTTATCTTTTCAACTAGTCTTTATTGCATACTTATTTGACAATTCTTCTTATGGATTTCACAATATCAGGCTTGGAAAGATATGACAACACCCAAAACCTTAATTCAAGTTCCATAATTCAAGATTATGGAACTATTCACATGTCTTCACTGCCTAAAGAAAAAACCCGTAGAATAAAAGATGAGCCATTTGTACTTGCCTTTGTCAGATTACCTCGGTGTTCTTAACCAGGACCACCTAGCTACCTACTAATCTTTACCTACCTATAGCAAGCAGATCCTTTTCCTAGAAGGTGTCATCTTTGCAGGCTTTATGTGCCAGCCAACACCACTCACCCAGATTCCCTGAACCATCACATGTGGTAAGTAAATGAATTTATTTTCTTATCAATGCTAGTTTTTCATATGTTTGTGTAAAAGTGTTTTATTTGCCACATTGCCTGCTCATCTTTAAGATGTCTTAGTTTCCTCCTCATTCTAAAGTATAGGAATTTTCTCTTTTTCTTGGGCATATGGGTTTCCTGGAAATGTCATGAAGGGGTATATCCAAATGGAATAAATCAGAAAAGAACTAAGTGCTCAGGCATGCCTCTTGTAAGACAATGAATTAAAAGATTCAGGCTGCTGATCGAGCAAAGCTAATCTGCTTGTGGTCCAGGAGTGTGTGGTACTCACATGGTCAGCTAGGCTGTGGGCATAGGCTCAGCATTCTTCTGGCTCCAAAGCTTTTAAGCAATGACTCTCATGAGATCCATTGCTATTTTGGTGTAAAGCTTGGGTTGTGCAAATAGAGACACAGTAGGCATCTTTTCCTCGAAATACCAAATAGTTTTATCACTAGAAATTCTACACCTCTTCCCTAGATGACCAAGAGGTCTTAAAATTCAAATACTTGTAACATAGCAAAGGATAGGAAGGAAAGAAAAAAAATCCCCTTCACAGAATCTGAAGTTTTACATCCTTCTATACTCAGAGAAGAGGTCTCTTTCTCTGTCAATTTAAATTTGTACTCTAAAAATGTTCTTCTATTTAAAAGCTAGAATGCAACTCTGATCCCCA
>NW_012148585.1:44109-45179 GCF_000956105.1 Propithecus coquereli
TCAGATTATAAAACTCATCCTCTGAAAGGCCTTCATTAATTCTGCAGACTGAGTTGAGTGCACCTGTTATCTATTATAATAGTTTTCCACATCTTACTTTTGGACTTTGCACACTTGAAATATTTTTTGGTGATTTTTCCATAAATATGCTTCAAATGAAATATGTTTTTGATAAGACACAGTGTTTACAGGAAACATTTTCAATATTTTGTCTTATGAAATTGCTTATTGAAGGTATATCTACATAATTCATTGCAAATTTATTCTATATCTCCATAATTAACTATGTATCTCTACATATTCTGCCCCCCCAAAAAAATCTGGAAATTCTTGGTAGCGGAAGTTAAAAATAAAATAAAACATTTTTTGTTCTATTTCCCTTCTCTGATACTTTTGATACTCTATCGACTTTGGATAGTTTCTTTAATAGCAGATTTCAGTATAACTTTTGTATAGGTGTTTTGGTTTTAACTTTAATTAAGGCTGAGTGAAATGCGTAAATAATAATGTAGCTTAGAAATGGGACATAATTTCAACAGCAGTAAAACCCATATTTTATTTGCCTAAGTCTTGCAGGGTATTTTTTACATGGTTTTCACAAAGCCAATGAAACTTGTAAAATATTAGGTATTCACTGAGCACCTAATATGTGTCAGGCTGCGTGAAGGCAATGAACTTACAGGATGCTGAAAAATAGAGCTCTTCCCTTTTAGTAAAACTTTTTTACATTTGAGACATTTGCAAAACATAATGTGCTTATTGGGATAAAAGGTATTATTTTAAGAAGAAAAGCTCTGAATAAGGAAGATCATCATGCACCAGCAATAGGTTGATATACCTGATGTTATTGATGGTGCAGCTAACAAAAGAGATAAAATCATTGGCAAAGATTAATTCAGTGGTCACAATGAAATTGAGTATGACTCAAAAGACGGAGAAACTTAATAATAAGTTACATTATGGCTTAAATTCCGAAACAATGATACTCCGTATGATTTACAAATGAACCAAAGGAAGGAGTAGGAATATTATCTGTAGTTATATAAAAGGATGAAAAAGAGACTAGTGTA
>NW_012148585.1:48816-51771 GCF_000956105.1 Propithecus coquereli
CATGTTACTCTATTACAGTACGATTATGCAAACTTATTTTTTGTTTTATGCTAACGTTAACTATTTCACTGTATTCTTTTTAAATATAATTCATCAAAATGTGTGTCGTTCTCACTTCCAGGTAAACTCTTCTACCCGCTTCCCTGTTTCCCCACGTACAAACACAGACATACAAACACACATATATTCTGTCTGTACTGACCTCAAGGTCATAACCAAGGAGATATTCTTCATCTGGTGACAAAAGATATAAAAAGCCCCTTGAGGGCTGAGTTTGCAAGCCTGATCTTAAAAAGGTGATATTAAAGCCATCAAAAAAGAAAGAGACTTTCTTATGATAGGATCAGAGTGCAATGTATGTCATCAAATGAAATTGGACACTCGAGGGCTCTTCATAGCTCCTAATTATTGATTGGAATAGCAAACTGAGTGATTTGTAGGCAACTAGCTTGTAACACATTGAAATGAAGGAACCATATGTGAAAAATGTGTGAAATTAACAGAAGCAGTGTAACTCCTTCAGCATTTTAGATGAAAAACACATGCAGTTTGAAACTTCAGATTTGCTATTTCAAAGACCCTAAGAGCATCTGTTAGGGATTGCATGATCTAATCTCTAACACAGCACACGCAGTCAGCTTTTCAGCATGTCACACCATCACTAAATAAAGAGCCAGAAAATGAGCAGGCAGGTCACTTTTCACCTTATTAGCACAGCAGGAGGGGGCTCTGGAAAACAAGATGCCAGCAGAAGCCATGGGGCTTGCTAGTATCTCTTTTGAATAACAGAGAAAGGACCCAGCTGTGTCCTCCCTCTAACTCTGCACTTTTGTTCTTTCCCATGCAACCTTTTCCCTTTTTTCTGACCTTTCATCAGTTTGACCCCTGTAGTGTTCATAAACCACCATGAAGTCCTATCTGTGGAATATATAATTTATCCTTCTTTTTCACCATGGTAGAGCTTAGTTTAAACAAAATTATATTCACTATGATATGAATACATAGTCTTTAATGTCCTTGACCATATTGAAACTTGGAGTCCTTTGGACATAAACGTGGAGAAGATAGTGAGAGAGCAGAATTTATTTCATTCTCTGACCTGCTTCTTACATAAAATTATCAAATCAAAGTTTAATTTCTGTCTTTTGAGTTTTTTTTATTTCCTTCATCTTTACTTTTTTTTTCTTTTTTTTATTTTTTTTGAGACAGAGTCCCCTGGACTAGAGTACTGTGGTGTCAGCCTAGTTCACAGCAACCTCAAACTCCTTCAAGGGATCCTCCTGCCTCAGCCTCCTGAGTTGCTGGGGCTACAGGCATACACCACCGTGCCTGGCTAATTTTTTCTATATTTTTAGGGTCTCACCCTTGTTCAGGCTGGTCTCCAACCCCTGATCTCAAGCAATCCTCCCACCTTGACCTCCCAGAATGCTAGGATTATGGGCGTGAGCCACCATGTCTGGCTGATCTTCAGTTTTTTTCATCAAACTTATCATCATGATGGTGACATTTTCATCAGTCTTCTTATTTTATTTTTTTATTTTTTATTTTTTTTTAGAGACAGTGTTTCACTCTGTCACCCAAGCTGGAGTGCAGTGGTGTGATTATAGCCCACTTCAACCTTAAACTCCTGGGCTTAGAAGCAATCCTCCTGTCTCAGACTACAGACATGTGCTACTGCACTCAGCTTTTTTGTTTGTTTGTTTGCTATGTTATCCAGGCTGGTCTCAAACTACTGGGCTCAAGGAATCCTCCTGCCTTGGTCTCCCAAAGTACTGGGATTACAGGAATTAGCCACCACATCTGGCCTCATCAGTCTTGATTCCTGCGTGACTGCAATGATGGGATTTCTCCTGCCAACTCAAAACAGACAAACAAAACAAAAAACACAACTTTATATTTTAGGTCATCAAATTTGGGGATTATGTGTTATACAGCATAATGCAGCTGATCAGAGTAATAAAAGAGTTAAGATTTATTGGGCAGTGGGGGATTGCCCCAAATGTTGTGCTCGATGCTTTATAATCACTTATCTCTATTAATGCTCATAACAATCATGTGAGGAAGGTACTATTGTCATCCCTAATTCACAATGAGAAAACTGGGATTTGTGGGTCTTTAATGTTTTCGCACTTCTCATACATCATTTCAGAATTACTTTTCTTAATTTTTTCTTCTATCCACTGTTGCAGTGACCAGTTCCCAAAGGATGTTGATGGGCTCGACAAAGGAGAAACCACAACATGCCTTGGCTAAACATACGTCTCACTTCTTGCTCTTAGCCTTCTGCATCACAGTGTGGAGTAACCACAGCTCTACTTTTGTGCAAACATAAGCCAGAGCCTGTAACCAGGATATAAACCAATAAAGTCCGATAGTGTTAAATGCCTGTGCATCTATGCCTGACCCATGGGGAACAGGATACAATGGGAAATGTACTCTTTGCCTTTTCCTCTTTTGCAGACAGTTCTGAGATACATCTCATAAGATTCCTCAGAAGGTCTAAAGTCAGCATCCAGCTTGCTAAGACATTCGTAAACTGGCTTTCCTTCCTTCCCTTTTACTCCAATTGTCTTGCATGCCTTCTCGCATGGATCAGACAGATGAGCAAACTACTGGCATACAAGTCTTCATCTCAGTCTCTGCTTTAGGTAGAATCAAGAATAAAACACAAAGTAACTAGCCTAAGGGCACACGGTTTCTGTGGCAAATCCAGGATCAATGAAGACTAGGGGCAGAAAACATGACCCTAACCACTACTAGGCAGTGTTTTAGTATGTGATATCATTTGTATTATTTTTTGTACCATGAAAGATCCTATAAGCAACTGGCCCTTCTTTGGTGCTTTGTATCACAGAAAGGAAGAGTGGAATGTCCACCATCCACATGTTTTAGAGCATGAGAAGAATGTACGTAATTTAAAATTTTGTAATAGTCACATTAAAAGAAGTAAAATGA
>NW_012148585.1:53394-55220 GCF_000956105.1 Propithecus coquereli
TTTTTTTTACTATTTCTGACTGCATAGTTGGTGGGTAGGATAAAAGTTGGCAAGTTGGGAAAACAGAGCTTTTACCGTTTGTAGGAAAGAGGATTTAATGTCACTACAAGTAAATGGATAGTTCCTCCTGTGCAATTTTGGTACCATTCTTACACTGGTGGAAGGTAGCTTAAACTGGGAAGCTACTCACAGCATCCATTATTCAGTATTTTTGGAGCTGCATTATTTTCTACAAACCAGTCATTATTCTTGTAATTTTTTTCAGATGCTGTTGCAAACTTCCTGTAGAACCAATCCAATTGTGAAACACCACATTGAATGTATAAGAACAGTATCCTTGGAGTTTGGAGAGTCCTCCAAGGATGCCCTCTGGCTCCCCACAGAGAGTTTTATGATAAGAGGGTCTGAAGTCTGAAGTAGGATATTTCTCCTAACCTAGGATTTCTCTTGGGGTAGTACTTTGAGCACTTTCTAATGCCCTTAGCCCAGGTTGCATGACAATATTCTTTTTTATCTAGCTCTGAATTAGAAAGCATTCATTTCCAGTAAATAGACCCTTAACTGAAATGGTAAGAAGATCCGGCACTTTAAAAAGACCAAATTAAGCAAAAAACACTTCCTTCCAGTCAGCTGTCAAGATCAAAACCATCGTCTGTAAATAAAAGTGGTATAGAAAATGTCCAAATGTGTTTATTTTCTAATTTTAACAAGCATACTGAATGGACAATAGATGGTACAGCTATTGTGCTAATAGGTCACAACACATTTTTGCTGAAAGACATGCTTACTTTTTTTGTCTATCCACTCTATAGTCAAAGGGTAATGGAATGAATACTTTCATTATTAATAGAAATAAGAGACCTAATTATTGCCATTGACTGAAATGCTCCTGACAGTCTCATAGAGTATTTTCCACAATTAAAAATTAATCATATAGCCTGCATATCAGCATGTTTACTAGTTTATAATCAATTTGATTCCCACAGCAGTGCCAGGTAATGATATCAAATGTTTTTCTACAGAGAATTTAAATGCACATTGGACATTGGAAAGGTGCTGCTACTTTAAACCAGATATACTAAAGAGACGTTTGCAGAGCTACAAACAGACTGATAGCCAAAGGTCTAAGTCCAACTGACTTTTCTTACTAAGGATCTTTACTTATAATGTTTTTATTTGACAAAGTCACTCCGCATGTCTTTTTGTAACCTAAAAAATGTAGAATAGAACATCAAATTATGTTACACAGCGAATGTGAGTAAACCGACAAAAAAAAAAAAAGGAAAAGAATATAGAAAATAAACAAGTAGAAATAAAATGTTTGTCAGCTGCTAGGACATATGAAATCACCTTACATTATACACCAAAGGCCAAAGACCCTTAAACCCTAGGACATCCCTGAAGGGTATTAAAAATATGAAGCTTTAGCAGTCAAGTAAGAGATTTAAATATCACATACTCTCAATCATATGATGCAGAGGCATGTAGCGAGTCTCACAAATGATATATTTGCCAAAATATAATGTGATACAGACTGTGGATTTGATTACCTTTTCATTTCTATTTATTGTGTGGTTGATTTCATTTTATTAGCATAGGCTTTGGTCTTGCTTTTGGTCTTGCTTCTAAATGATTGGTGGACAATCTCAGAATTCCTATGAATAAATTCCACATCAAGGAGAATGTTGGAAGGAATTGTGGAAAGACTTCTGAATACCCCAGGACAAATCAGAGCCCATTATAAGGAGGAACCCATGGCACCTAAAAAAGCAAACTGAGTCCACACAAAAATTCCCCTGTGACTATAGCTTTGAACAAAGCTAAAA
>NW_012148585.1:56907-57271 GCF_000956105.1 Propithecus coquereli
GTCTTGGGCTTTTATTTGTTGGGAGTTTTTTATTGCTGATTTAATATCCTTATTCGTTATCGGTCTGTTCAGATTTTTTGTTTCTTCATGATTCAGTCTTGGTAGGTTGTATATTTCTAGGATGTTATTCACTTCTTCTAATAATGAATTATTCCTATGTATTAGCTTGGCTATTTTCCTTTTGGGGTGCTTTTCTTTTCAGATTTATTATTAAGGGGCTTTAAAAATATTTAAGTTACTCTTGATCATACCTTTTATTTTTCATTGGTCTTTCAATTTTATCTGTGATGATTTAAATCTTAGTGTAGTAAACATCAATTTTTCTTTTATGATTCCACACTCTCTTTTCTCTTTTCAACGAGTA
>NW_012148585.1:59723-60132 GCF_000956105.1 Propithecus coquereli
TCTCAGTAATAGATATGTTTGAACTGATTTTAAAGACCCTAGGGAAGAGCCAACCATAGCCTAAAGTACCTCTTTTTTCTTCTTCTTCCTCCGTTAAGTGAACTAATTCACTTATCTCCCCTTCTCCTATCCTTCTCCATCAGTATAAAAGCAGGCTGAGTTCACATCTTCCTTTGTAGAGGATCAGAGACTGAAATCCTGAGAAAAGTGTACAGAGACGTCCCTCTGGACAAAATGTCCACAGATGGCTGCACAGCTGGAATAGTGAGTGTGGGTGGGCAACAGTAACATGGTACAGAATATGACTGTTTTGCAGCAAAGGCTATAGGCAAGAAAAGTAACCTTAAATGCATGTAGGAAAAAATATTTTGGCATAAGAAATAAGAAAGTGCTCAATTCTACTAAGTGA
>NW_012148585.1:60372-62218 GCF_000956105.1 Propithecus coquereli
CATGTGAAAATGGAAAATCTAAGCAGTGCAGGTTAATTGTCCAAATTAACAGCCAGGTGTAATGGCTTCACTGTGTTTCCATCACCTGCCACTTTTCTCTAGACAGGGGATTTTTTTTTTTAATCATTTTTAGTTCTCTTGTCAATGAATGTACAGCACAATCTTTAATTGAAGAAATCGATTCATCTGTAGCTGGTGAATGAGAATTTAACATGGCAATAGGCAAAATCCTTGAAATGGGATATGTTATGTGAAAACATATGGCTTTGTCAGCTGTGTTTGGTAAAGAGCCTAATGGGCTCTTGTTTCTTTGAAGACTTATTAAAACAATGTATTCATCTCATGGGTTTCTAATATTTGAAATAATTCTCAATACTACCTTGTAAGCAAAACACAATGATATTGGAAATCAATATATTTCCCTTTTCCAAAGTTTTTCTATAGCATCATCCAGAAAGTTGTTTGAAAATAATATTTTCTCCATTGTAAGTTGTGGCATCAAATTTTATGTTTGGCATATGCAGTTTTAGCTTTTTAATGGAGGTGGAATAAGATGCTCCACAGTGTGATGTAAAGTATCTGGAATCCCAGGTAACCAAAATTTAGTTCTCCTGCACCTCACTAATACAATGCATATACATTGACAATTTTTATCTTGCTTTTAGTGAGAAATTCAGTTAGGTAACCTTCATAGCTCTTTCCAATTGTAAAATTCCATGGCTTGCTGGTCAGTCCATGAAGCAGCTGGTGCATAATAATCATGTAAAAGTACATGTTGAAAATGTAGATCTCTAGGATACTCCCCCAGAAAATCAGTTTTTAAAAGTCTATGAAAGAGCCAAGAGATCTGCATTCTAACAAGTTTCCCAGAAGGTGCTAATTCAGGTCCTCTGCAAGTCATATTTTGAGAAACATTGCCTCAAGGTCATTTGAGATCCCTGTAACTTTCCCTTAGTCTTCTATTCCTCCTTATCATCTTGATAGTCATGTAAGTTTATGAAGCATCAAGAAGTTTCAGAGCACTGCAGTTGACATCAGATATAGAAACAAGCTTAATACCTGGTAACTACCACTGAGAGATTAAAGTCAGATTTGGGAGGATAGATATTCACAGATGAAAACCTGTGTAAAATAATATAGTGAAAATTAAGTCCTAAATGAATGCTACATACAAAAGTGTCACAGAGGTTTAGTAAGAGATGGATCACTTAAGGTTGCAGATGTCGAGGAAGACTTCCTGGCAGAAATGGGACTTCATTTCTTCTTTAAAGTAGTAACTGGACAGAAGGGAAATGAAGCTTCAGAGCAACAAAGGGCATGAATAAATAGAGATGAAGATGCATATTGATCAGCTACCAGGAAGCTAAGACAGGGGGATCCCTTGAGGGCAGGTGGTTGAATCCAGTCTGGGCAATATAGGGAGATCCCATTTCTAAAAAAATAGATATATATTGAATACTTGGGGAGGGATGAGGGATAATCTTTGTTAGATGTCTATGGTTAGAAGGAGCAAAAATCAATTAAATATAAAAAAAGATGATAACGGCTATAAAAAAATTGAAGTTTGGAAGATTTCAGCATCCAAGATGCTTGTTTTCTTTCAAGGGTCATGTAGACATGAGGCCTTTTCTTCTGTCGGTGGGATTTCTTTAATCTGTTCTTTATTTTCTGTCATTTTCTCTCACTATGGGCTAACTTAGTCCCTACTTCAAAAATATCATGCATATTTGTGTAGAGTTAAATGAACCACCCATCTATACCACAGTTTCTTGTTGAACAATATAGGCATAACTCTTTTTATGATCAAGTAAATTCAGAATTTCTGTGTGTGGGTGAGAGAGTGTGT
>NW_012148585.1:74365-75289 GCF_000956105.1 Propithecus coquereli
ATTTATTTACTTGTTTGGTTTTTTTACTCAGTTTTTAAAGTCAAGAACAAGATGGAAAATGGAAGTCACAAGGGACCAGTGTATTGTGGATGCTATAATGGCTAAACTCTTCATCAATTCCCAGCTCTCCAAAGAACAGTGTTCTAGATGGATGAAAATTATAATCACTTTAAAGAAGCATATTTTTCTTTTTAGAAATCCATGATTAAACTACACTATCAAGAATATCAGAAAGAATGCACTTTTCCAGAAAATTTCTCTCACTTTTACTGATTTCTGTGTCTATAACATTTGCTTCTACTGTAAATACGTCTGTGCTTGTATTAGTGATATGTAACTGTCATTAATTTTTCATTTCAACTTTGCTGCACAGAGACATATGAGATTCAGGACACCATCTTGAAACTACTTCTTAACATCCGAGATTTTCCTACTCATTTACTGTATGGTCAGTGGTAGCCATATAGAAGGAAAAGAAGGTGAAAAGTTGATAACTTCCGAACATAAACACATTCAAGATTTGAAGATTTAGGAAGATGGGTGGGCCCACAGGTTTACTGAGAATATGACATATCTGGTCATCAGGGTTATAATTGTAGCTTCTGTCTTGGATTAACATTGCAAAATACCAAACATTCATGTAGAACTGTATATTTGTCAAATGTTTAGGCAAACATAACCCCGAGTATTGTGGCAATGATGCATATGAAGTAAATTGCTGCTGATAACCTGGCTCTCATCTTCCTCTCTTCAGTCTTTATTTCATAACATGCTCATAATTTTTCTGCTTCTTGAACAAACATGCCCTTTTCCATGATAGGGTCTTTAAATTAATGTTCCATGTGTTAGGAATACATATCATCTCAAACCAGACAAACCTCGCTCATTTTTACTCTTCTTTCAAATCCCCCTAACCCCACAACT
>NW_012148585.1:76308-76632 GCF_000956105.1 Propithecus coquereli
AAAACATTTATCAAATGCACACTACTCACAAGGCACTGAGGCAATCAGTTTTTAGTGGTTTTATATTATCTTGAACTCACTCATCTTCAAAGATAGTTTAAATTTCCCTTCTATGGCATACAAAAGGAGGATAATACTTCAGTTGAGAAAGGCTCTGGATAATAGTAAATAATTTGGACTTATCCTACAGTCAGTGATCAGCCATTGAGGCCTTTTAAGCACAGAGAATACCTGGGAAAAAGACTGATCCTGTTGACAGGTGTAGGGACTGTCACAAAGTAGAGGAAGCTGCCAGATCCATTGGGTCATTATTGCAATTGTCTG
>NW_012148585.1:88312-89681 GCF_000956105.1 Propithecus coquereli
TAGATGTGTTTTCCCAAAAATATTATATGAGTGATGGATAAAGCAAGAGTGAGAAATTCAAATTAATACACAAAGGAAAAGTGTGAAAAAACGAAAATATTTACAGAAAAGAGGAGACATAATTTCACAGATGCAGAGAATTTATGCATTAAAATTTAAGGAAAATACAAATAAAGCATAAGCAATAATCAAAAATAATGTTTGAATGTCAAAAAGGACCAAATATTTTTACACAAACTTTATGAGAAAAAAATTACATCATAATCATCATTAACAAAAACAATTTAACTAATTGCAAGTGACCAAAACTCTGAGTAGACTCAGCCTTCTCTTCTATAGGCATAGGTGTCACATGAAAGATATTGTTATAGAATTATAAAAAGCATAGTTAGTAAATAATACTATCTGTAGTAGGCAGGAAAATGGTTCCGCCACAATGTTCATGTTCTTACCCCTGGAATTTGTGACTATGTCAATTTAAATGGCAGAAGGAACTTCACAGATGTGATTAAGATTAAGAACTGTGAAATGCAGAGATTATCCTGGATTATCCAGGTGGTTACAATGTAATCACATGACTTCTTAAAAACCAAGAACTTTTCTAGGCTATGATCAGAGAGGTGCGATGTTACTGGCTTTGACAATGGAGGAAGGGGCTGCAAGTCAAGGAATGTAGCCAGTTTGCTGAAGCTGAAAAATGCAAGGAAAATTTATCCCCTAGTAGAGCCTCCAGAAAGGAACAAAGCCCTGCAGACATTTTGATTTTAGCCTACTGAGACCTGTGCCAGACTTCTAACCTACAGAAACGTAAGATAATAAATTTGTATTGTTTTAAGATCCTAAAGCTGTGGCAATTTGTTATGGCAACAATAGAAAAACCAGTAACTGTATCAAGAAGTTTCATTTATTGACAAAGACGATACATGGAAACATTTTTGGATGTTCTTTATCTCAGAAATTGCTGTAAAAACCAGCACATAAATTACTTAAATATTGAATCCAATCAGATAAAGACAGATATAAATAAAGAATAATTATAATAGCTGCCATTTGTTAAATGTCATTTATTATGTGCCAGACATGGGATGACTGTTTTACATACATTATCTAATGTAATTTCTAAACATCCCTAGGAGGTAGTTATTTTTAATTTCATTTTATACATAAAGGAATTTAATCCCAGGGAGTCAAGGTCACACAAGTAATAGTGCAGAATATGCCAATCTGTACCTGTCTAACTTGAACATACTCATGTTTCTCTCAAGACTGGGGAAGGTAAAGTAGGAGGACTAGCGATGAGCCACGAAACCAGCTAAACACAGTGATAACATTACATGATCATGTTACATGGATAAAATAATGCAGATAT
>NW_012148585.1:89731-90985 GCF_000956105.1 Propithecus coquereli
TCAGTATTTTTCTCATTTTTTCTTTCTTTGTCAAATTTTAATGTGGTTAGTTGTATATTGGAGTAAAAGCTGTCATTACTGAGAATCCTAAGTCAAATATGAGAAAAAAAGGTTGAAATAAGTCATAGTTTCACCAGAAAATCAACAAACTATATTTTAGGTATTTTCTAGAAAAGCCCAAAATACTAAATTTTCTTTTCTTTTCTTTTCTTTTTTACCTAAGACTTAAAAATACATTTGCGTCAGTCTTGCAATTAAGTGTTCTAGGAGTCAACTATATGACATGACTCCCTCCTTCCCTTCCCTTTCCATTTCTTTCCTTTTTTCCCCTTATATCTAATAAATATATTATGCATTATATAAACTTACCTTTTATGCCTTAGTTTTTTTCATTTGGAAATATAGAGCCTAACATACTTTATACATTAGGAATACCAGGCATTTCAAAGTTAATGTCTTATTAAGAATGACTTCAGTAGGCTAAGAGAGATGTTAAGTTGAGGACAGACAAAAATAGCTCCCCAAAATGAAAGAAATATGGGTGTAAATTGATCTAGGTATGGAGTCTGACCCCTGTATGATAAGTTTACTCACCCAATCCTAACATTGAGACTAATACTAGAGTCCCTGACCTAGGATTCATAATCAACAACAGCATCATATTGGAGAATTCCTGAAAATAGAGGCCATGTGGGTGATACTTGTCTTTCTAAATAAAGCTATGGGCGAAAACCTGCAGGTAGTGAAGTAAGAGAAGTGGCGAGAAATAGGAAGGATTCCGTATAAGCAAACCTTACTTTGGGGCAATATCTGGATCTTGGATGAAGACTCAGACTACTCAATAGCACCACAGATCAGAGGTAAGGAGGAAAGTAGTTAACTTATAAGACAAGGAGAAAAAAAGTGGCTAGTGCATCACTTCAGCTAAATGAGCAAACAGGGCTTTTCCGTGCCTTCAATAATCTTTAACGTTCTTACCAGTGAGGTTAAAATGGTACTTACCATCAGAATGCAGCAGGTGCTGCTAAATACTTAGAATGAATGAGTTTACTCATTTTTCTTGCTTTAACCTGTGGCTTTAATCAAGCATTGAAGGAAAAAGAAAAGCCCTAAGGTATGTTAAGCATCCTACTAAATGCTTCATTCTTTAAAAGCACCCATTTCTCCTCATCAGAAAGCCCTGAAATATAATGCTGACAGATCCTAAGTGCAGAAAGAAAAAAAAAACAATGATTTCAAAAGTTTAATAATCAA
>NW_012148585.1:92540-93880 GCF_000956105.1 Propithecus coquereli
AGGTTCTATATACCACTTGCCCCACCTTTCCACTTTTTTTTCATTTACTACCATGGAGAGACATATTAGGATTCTATGTTGCCCAAAGTGGAATATTTAATAGTCTACCCACCAGCATTAAAAGAATGTTTTGATAAATAACTTTATCAAGGGGAAAGGCTAATTAGCTGATATATTATATATGGAGTTCTGCTTACTGCAGTACTGGCTGGGCCCAATGTTTTGGCATTTTTAGGCCAAAAATATTGCCTAATAAACGTGTTTGGTTGGTTGAAACTTCATAGTTTACCAAATTAATGGTATTGGAGTCATGTCTTAAACTCTGACTACTTTTCCATGCTTATAATTGAGTACTATTTGGAGTTAGTATGGAATGATTAACCTGTAACAGCTTGCTGCCTATACATGCTCCCAGATGAACCTTACAGAAACGTACAACATCAGGTAGAATTGATGTATATTTAATGTTTCAGTGCAAGCCAATTGTGCATGAACACTGTCTTAAACACAACCATTACTACTGGTTGACAGCTACACAGTCAATTGGTAGAGAGGATACAAATGATCCTTGTCCTGTGTCCCCATTTTTACTAGTTGTCATTGATTAGGTAGAGTGGCATTCTATTTTTTTATTGACCTCAGGATAAGAATTACATACCTGGAAAACCTGGCAGTATTGGGAAGTTTTAGGGAAACTCCATGTCCAGTGAAAGGGGGTAATAATCAATTATCTCAAGCATTTAATTATCACTGTAGTTTCCTGGCTCCAGATATGACTTATTTTCCAACTTCTAGGAAAACCTACCTCCCTGCTTAAACCTAGGAGATAGGGCCCTCCTAATATGAGCATCACCATGTTCAGAGTTCCATTGTGTCTGCCCTATGGCCAACCCTTGCCGTGGAGTACAGAGGTTAGGGAGCTGAGAGATATGCTCACCCAAATCCTGAGCACCCTCATTCAGACACGCTTCAAAATTTTTTCTGAAATTCCCTGTGCAAACAGCTCTGAGTAGGATTCCAGGGCATGTGCAGTCCCTCCACTAGATGTGTTTTCCCAAAAATATTATATGAGTGATGGATAAAGCAAGAGTGAGAAATTCAAATTAATACACAAAGGAAAAGTGTGAAAAAACGAAAATATTTACAGAAAAGAGGAGACATAATTTCACAGATGCAGAGAATTTATGCATTAAAATTTAAGGAAAATACAAATAAAGCATAAGCAATAATCAAAAATAATGTTTGAATGTCAAAAAGGACCAAATATTTTTACACAAACTTTATGAGAAAAAAATTACATCATAATCATCATTAACAAAAACAATTTAACTAATTGCAAG
>NW_012148585.1:94040-95237 GCF_000956105.1 Propithecus coquereli
AGGTGAAAAGTTGATAACTTCCGAACATAAACACATTCAAGATTTGAAGATTTAGGAAGATGGGTGGGCCCACAGGTTTACTGAGAATATGACATATCTGGTCATCAGGGTTATAATTGTAGCTTCTGTATTTAAATTCCTTCTATAAAGTGAGAGCTTTTAGGAAACTTTTGGTGAAATGTTACAGCCTATTATCAATGGGGTTATAGAAAATTCTAGGAACAGTTGTGATCCATTCTTGGCAGATGAAATGTAGGGAGATCAGTACCATTGGCAGTTGTGGAGGATCTGTGTTTAAATATATTTTAAAAACTAATGAATTTCTTCACAATTTCCCCATCCTGATTTTGTGTCAGTTACCTCTCAGGATCTTTTAACTTTCCTTTCTGTAGTTTAGGCTAAGGATTCTGATGGTGCTGGGTTCCCTACTAGCAACATGAGAAGAGAAGAGAAAGATGTAACGCTAAAGGGTCAGTGACCTGAAGTGTTTGCCAGTGAGGGATATTTTCATTTGAGGCTGTACCAGTAGAGTGGGCACTGACCTTCTAAACAAAATTAGTCCTGAATAGGCGTTCAGGCACTTCGACACCAGGTTTAAAAGAAAAAGTACATTTCAGTAGAGAGCTTTCTCTACTCTGCTCAAATTATACTATGCAATATTGATTACTGTGCCTGACATTAAGGCAGACACTGATACAAAGCCAGCAACCCTATCAAGACTAAGTGCATTTCTGTTTCAGAAACTGATTTGGCATATTGGAGATAGCAAATAAACTGGGCCAATACCTTTATAAAAAGGATAAACCATTGAAAATACAACCTGATGAACACTTTAACAATGGCTTTTACTTCTGGCTTCAGAAGTTATTTGAATCACTGAACTTTTAAATCAGAAGTCAACCTATAACTTTTAGAGGTCCTTTAGGTTAACATGACGGTAAGCAATTTTATTTTTTCATTGTTGCAATTTATCAAGTCAATAACATAGTCTTGTAACAAATGGGATTTACCCCTGGGTAATTAATATCCCCATGGTTATTAGTCTCAAATTCGACCAAAATGATTGCTAAAAGAAGATGAGCTACCTGGGACCTGTTGTGGCTTTTTTACTGTTGTACTTTTAAAGGTTCTATATACCACTTGCCCCACCTTTCCACTTTTTTTTCATTTACTACCATGGAGAGACATATTAGGATT
>NW_012148585.1:105347-106765 GCF_000956105.1 Propithecus coquereli
GCCTCTTTTAAAAGTTTTTTTCTAGGGCTATGAAGACCACATTTTGAAATATACAGGTATAGGGATTGGGCTGAAGTTTAATGATCCCCCTTTCAAAAGGCTTCTATCTGGCTCTACGTTTCAGTAAAGGGCGGTAATTATAGGATAAGAAGAGCGCATTATGATCACAAAGCATCTCTGCATTGGTCTCTTAAGCCCATTAAATATGGAAGTTTAAATCCATGTACCAAAGTAGCATATTAGAAATCCTGGTAATTTAGAAGGATTATGAATCTGAATGTGGAAGACATGAGGGAAGGGATCATTGATCTTGGTAATGATCCCAGAGAGGCAGCCATAAGATGTTCCAGTGCCAGACAATCATGATTATGTCTTCATTCTTCATTTCTGGAGAAAGCAACAGCTAGATGGATAGCCCCTATATTCTGCCACCATGATTGAAGTTCTTTTTCTAAGTAAGGAAGGATAAAATAAAAGACTAAGTCATCAACGCTTGGTCATTGTGTTTTGTACTTCTTGCTAAGCAATTTTATAGTTGTGGTAGGCAGGATTATTTAGATGCCTTCTCAAAAATGTCCAGCCCTAATACCTGGAACCTATGAATATTATATCACATTCATTATTGTTACATCATATGATATAGTTGACGTTAAAATGGGCAGATTATGCAGGGTTATCTGTGTGGGCCCAGTGTAATCACAAGAGCCCTTAAAAACAAATTTCTTAGGCTGCTGGCAGAGAAAAGTTCAGAGAGATTGGAAGCACGAGGACTCATGCTCATTAACAGATGAGGAGAGCCATGTGAGAGGAAATCTGAGTGTCCTTAAGGAGCAGAGCCTGCGAAACCATCAAGGAAACAGAGATCTCAGTCCAATTACCTCAAGGGACTTCATTCTGTCAACAACTTAAATGAACTTGAAAGCAGATTCTTTCCAGAGCCTCTACATAAGAGCCCTGCCTGGGTGACACTTTGATTTTGGTCTGGAGCATAGAATTCAGCTGAATCACTTAAAATCACCTACAGAACTGTGAGCTAATAAATGGCTGTTGTTTTAAGCTGTTAAATTCTTAAATTTGTGGTGATTTGCTATATAGCAATAAAAAACTAAAATATAGCTGGAAAGATTTGCCATCCTAAGTAATTTTAATGCATTTTTACATATATATGAAAAGAGAAATGTAAAATTGGATAATTGTATTTTTTAAATGAACTGAGGTTCCACATTTATGACTGTCTATCAAATCCTAATATCTTCTTTTATTCCTTTAACTCCTTTCTCCCTGACCTAAATATCCAGAGCTTATATGTACATACCCACTCACCTTATAGTTGTTGATGGAGCATGTTTGGTTACCACTAATATATTTACTTTTAAACATGAGATTAGAAAAATGCTTTAAGAAAATCAGTAATTACC
>NW_012148585.1:107260-108571 GCF_000956105.1 Propithecus coquereli
ATGTACATAATTGATAAAATATGTATTTTATGAGTGGATTAATCAATTTCCTACTTGCTTTAAAAATTCAGATTGTTTTCATTTCAGTTTTCATTGAATTGGTTTCAACATAATTTCAAAAATAGGATAGATTATTTGCAGATAAAGGAATAATATTAATAGCCAGTGAGACACATGATGTAAATTTAGAACATGTACACCACGAATGTCCTTTGACCTATCTTGTATGTCCTAGGAAAGATCACATTAGCCTCTACATCCAAAAGTCTTACGTGTCAAGTGGTCATATCCTAGCCCTTGTTGTTTCTTGTCTTTTAACAACTGTCTGTGCTCTGCAGCACTGTTTCTTTTAAACCTATCAGCATCTGTCTGTACCTCCAACATGTAATTGCTGTTATTAATTACTATATATGGCTGCTGTTTGGGGCCCCACTAAGGCAACACAGATGGTGACCTTAACTTACCACGCCTCCAAATGCCTTTAGACACTATTGTTCCTGATTGCAATGCTTTATTATCTTTTCCTGGTAAAGTCTGGATGTCCCAATTTTTTCAAAGTGTGTAGGGTCTCTGTGAGATTGGGGAATGATTTAGTGGAAATACTGAATCTGAATGGAATCCAATGCATCTGTATGCTGAACCTGAAGTAATTATCACCTATGACTCAGGAAGCCCCCTGTTCAATTCTAGCTTACCTTGTCAGTCACACTTACTGCTTCTTAAGGGATTTCTTTCAAAAATACTTTATGCTTTTTTTCTTTCCTTTATTCCTTCTTTCCTCCCTCTCTTCCCCATGCACTCATGAGCTTGCTCTCTTTCTCTCTCTCCCCCATCTTGTTTTCTTTTGTGCTTTCTTTTTACAACCTCTATTCCCGTGAAACATGTAGATATGTTGGTCTATTGGTAAGTGACTAAATCCCGATTATGTTCACGAAATTTAAGGGGATGTTATTTCAGGTACAGTGTATGCACTTAGGTATCCCCATGCATTTTGAAGTAATCAAGAACTTTTTTTAAAAAAGAATTGAATTTCAAAACATTAAGGGGGTACAATATTTTGTTACACGATAGCTTTCGTAATGCTTGACTCAGGGCTATGTGTGCCCATCACCCAAATAGTGTTCATTGTACCTGTTAGGTAGGTTTTAGTCCCTCCGCTCCTCCCCTTTCCCCCCTGCTTGATTTCTAATGACTTTTACTTCCCTCTGTGCATATGTGTGCCCCTTGGTTAATTCCAATTTCTTACAGAGTACATGTGGTGTTTGTTTTTCCATTCTTTAGATATTTCACTTAGGATAACGGTTTCCAGTT
>NW_012148585.1:120076-122176 GCF_000956105.1 Propithecus coquereli
AGAGATTATAGGGAGGATCAGAGAATATAGAGTAAACAATGGACCTTTGAGAGGCGAGAACTGATTTCATTTCAGATGGATTCTTTGACCTAGAGAATAATCACTATGAAAGGCCTTATTTGAAAGACTTAGAGGCCCAGGGGAATGGACTGTCCAAGACCACCAGCTTCACTCAAGCATGAACCTCTCTCCCTCATACTATATCTCAGCTTAGTGGTTCCTTATTTGGATTTATGAGAGGATTTCCCTACCTATGTTCCTGTTAACTGAACAACAAGAGCAACAGACACCCTTGCAACAGGGTTTTTCTGTGTGTCTCTCTCTCTCCCTCTGTGGATAATTCTCTTTAGATGTCTATAAAGGAATAAGACATATAGCAGGGTGGTAATGGCGGAAGTTTTGCACTGTACCTGTACTTGGGGAAATAGCCTAAATAATCTTGAAGTCCCTGAATGGGAGGAAAGTGATTAGTGACACTCCAAGGACATTTGTATTATTAACAACCCTGTATTTCCACTCATGGCTATATTTTCTCTTTTAATTTTCAAAGGATAGAATTTCTCCTTTAACAGGACTCTCTTGTTTGCATGGATACGGATTCAATAACCTTGTAATTCCTATCCTTCAGTTTACTCCCCTCTGGTTACAGAGCAAAGATTGCTGGCCTCATTGTTTCAACATTTTTGGCTTTGTTGACATTTGCAATTTGTTGGAAATTAATCACTAGTCAGTCATAACTTATGTAGAGTATTAAGCATAGATCAGAATACTTCATAGGTAATCAATAAGGATGTGCTTGCACCCTTGTGACCAATTCTGACCTCATCTTGATTTTATAATGTTGGGTTCTTAATGATGCAATAATTTCCAATTAGCATACCAGGCTGAGTTCAACTTCAGGGTAAAGACATAAAACTCATCCTTTTAATTTTTTTTTAGCTTGTGATCCTTAAATAAAAGCATTTTAAATTTCTTCTTGTTCACTTCTTGTGAGTGACAGCAATGTCATATTAAATCACTTCTCTAACTCTGTAAAACAGAAAACAGATCATGCTTTGGTGTTTATTAAGTGGGTTTGCTGCAACAATAAGATACTTCTAATCTCCCCATACCTGTATGAATAGCATTAGGGCTGTTGTAACTGAAAAGAGCCCGGGAAATGGCTTTCATTTCTTATGTAAGATGTAGCAACATCTATTAAATTTTTTAATTGCTCCTTTATGTAGCACTTACGCTGTCAGATTCAGGCCACATGCCATTATGTGTTTCTACATTCGGATTTTTTTTTCTTATAAACAAGCTGCTAACACAGTTGTCCTTCTTAGAAAAAATAAAGCCTTAGCTAAGAGAAAGTATTTGTGTGTTGAGGCCTCAACATCTGTTTTTAAATACAGACCGAACTTCTTATTTTGAAACTGAAATCGATGTTGACAGCTCATTCTTTTTTTCCCCACTGATAGTGGATAAAGTGCTTGTCTTGTGGCACTAATTTTAGAGATCTAACTTTGTCTGAAATTAGTCAAACCAAAGAACATGAAATGCAATGAGGGAAAGCATTGTTTGGTCCTCAGAGTTCGATACAAGTTGCACTGGTGACACAGGCCACAGTCAAGTGTACCCCTGGGAGAGCTGACACATTGAAAAACAGAATGTCCAAATATAAATGAAAAATAGTAGTATTTATCGTGTCTGTAGTTGTTTGTTATTAGGAGATTTTTGCCAAAGACAAAAACATTTTCTTCTTGAAATGTTACCTCATTTTTTTAACCCAATTTGACTCTTTTTCCTTTGAAATTTTCTCAAATTTTGACCTCTTTGAAATTAGCAGGTGAATGGAAAAATGATCACAGGTTTTTAGGGATCAGGAAAAAGAGGTATCAGCCCCTCCAAAGTACATCACCTATTTCTTAGCCTAAGAGGAAGAGGGAGATTTTCAGATTTCTAAGAGTCATTCGTGTTCAGTTCTAGTTTTCAGTTCAAGTTTGATTTCTAATTTTTTTAAATTAAATAGGTGTCTTAAAAATATGCTGGATGCTGAATGGGACATAAGTACACTATTTGATTTAATGTAATTTAATTTCAACCAATATTTACTGAGTA
>NW_012148585.1:122226-123246 GCF_000956105.1 Propithecus coquereli
TCTGTGGTCCATGGTTATTTTAGAAAAAAAAAATATACAGGTAAAATTAATGAATGGATTAATACAAGGACTCACAGTCTTCTAACACAAGTACCCTGTACCCCAGAGAGAAGCTCATTTGCAGATGTAATGCTATGTGTATGGCCAATTTGTTTCACCTCCAATTAATTAGCTTCTGGCTGAATTACAATGATATTATCCCTTAAGTCACTTGCTACGCCACCCGCCACACCCAACTTGCCATATGGTTTGGATGGTTTTCCTAAGCAGAGTGTTTTTATATGATGTCAGCCCTCCCATACACACACACAAAGACATACATGCACTCTCACAGGCACAGGCGCCCCTCCTGAGTCATCTGACATAAATTTCTTTACTCCTACACAGCATAGCATAGAAATTGAATATACTTTTTCCTTTACATATTATACATCTAATTGTGTGTTCTTCTTTGCTTTCCTATCCCTACAACTCTTAGCAGTTTTTTAATCATTTCAAGATTTCAGTTGTAAATTTATTTGCCACTTGTATTAGTTTCCTGAGGTTGATGTAACAGATTACCACAACTGGGTGAGTTAAAACAACAGAAATTTAATCTCTGCCTCTTCTTGAGCCAGAAGTTTGAACTCAAGATGACAGCAGAGCCCTGCTCCCACCAGAAGTTCTAGGGGAGATTTCATTTTTTGTCTTTTCCAGCTTCTGGTGGCTGATAGCTGTATCACTCCAATCTCTGCTTCTGTGGTCTCATTCCCTCTGCTGCTTTTTCCTGTCAAATCTTGCCTGGGTATCTCTTATAAAGACATTTATTCTTGGACTTAGGGCATACCCTGGTAATCCAGGATGATTTCATCAAGTTTCTAAATTTAATTACATTTGAAAATACTTTTTATTGTTGTTCAGATAGGGTAACTTTTACTAGTTTCAGGGTTTTGATATAGGTATCTTTTGGGGAACTATATTTTTGCCTCCCAAAGCAACAAAATCATGGATCACAAGTGTTTCTCCCCCCACCCCTACCAA
>NW_012148585.1:126810-128284 GCF_000956105.1 Propithecus coquereli
CTGGCAGTCAGTCTGCACTTTGCCAGTAACTTGCTTTGTCAGTTTTGCTATCTTCTTAGGCTCTTTTACTTTATTTTCCTCACCTGTAAAATAAAGAAGCAGGACAAGAAGCTATAAGGTTTCACTCTGATCCTGTGCTCTGATTTCTCTCACCCTGTGTTTTCTAAATCTATAATGTATGTCTCAGTTTTTGTTCTGCAAGAGGATGATGATTAGATTCATGATTTGACCATCCCTTCCCATAATCAGGTGAGCTTCTCTGGACCTCAGTTCACCCAAGGGCTCTAGTTGTTGCTGAAACTTTCTCACAGTTTGACTCAGGTTTCTCAAACAGTTTCTTTCTGGCATCCTCACGAGTTTTATTTTTCTTTCTCTCTTAGCACCTCTTTGCAGTTACGGAAACTCTGCCTGAATGTTTTCCTGTCCATCAGGTTGCCTCAACATGTTCCTGAAGACTTATTGAAGACCAACTTCCCAGGCTCATTACTCAGGTATACCATCTCCCTAGCATGCCCAGCGTACTGGTGTGTGAGTCTATGTCAACAATGACTGTAAATAAATCACTTGATCATATTGAACCTTTTATTTCATCTTTTAAATCAAGATAATAACTACCTTTTTTTTCCTATAGAGATGCTGTGAGCACCAAATGACAAAATCTATCAAATTTTAAGTAGTAGAATGTTCTCCAATATCTGGGGAAAATAGCTAGCTCTATGAGCTGTCACAGTGTCTGATAGTAATTATTGACATTTCTCTTTGAAAATGGCCAAAATAGCTTCTAATGCCTATTGATGGGGAGTGCAAATGTCAGGTTTTGTTAGGTGCATCACTTGGCTTGGATGCATAGATCTTAGTGAAGTTAGTAGGTGTGGTGAATCTTAATCACTCACAAGAAGATCAATGTGCTAGTCATTCTGATTTTGAAACCAGTAGTCTGTACTACAATCAACTAATAAACATTGCAAATGCCACAGAAATTTTGTCCAGTGTTTCTAGTGTGTGAAAGCATGAAGAAGAGTTTCCTAGCAACTTAAAAAAAAATAAAGTCATATTTGATATTACAAAAGAAGTAGTCAATTTACAGGTGTTTTAGCTTAGAGGATTTTTATAGAATCTGAGGTAGCATGAATATAGGTTCATAGGGTTTCAAAAATACAAATTTTGAGAGGGTCTGTACCCTATTAGAGTCATTAGGGAACAATATTTTTTCAGTAGAAGAAATAGACTGAGAAATCATCTTGATTTTAAAACTCCTTTCTTGTTTTTTCATTGTAACCATTTCACAAATTATGTAACTTGTCTTGATAAACCAATTGTGTATTATAGTCACTAAGACAAAAAAATAGGAATTCTTAGCAGATACAGTCTGTGGAAGGAATGTCTGTAGTGAAGATGTGTTAAAAATCTCTGTGTGTGTGTGTGTGTGTGTGTGTGTGTGTGTGTGTGTGTGTGTGTGTGTGTTGCTACGTTT
>NW_012148585.1:128334-129514 GCF_000956105.1 Propithecus coquereli
ATAAACGATGAGGTAATAAATGTGGCTTGTCTTAAACTGCTAAATTCTGGGACAATTTTACATGTAGGTGTAGATAAATATGTAAAATGATTTTGCTATATAGATGGTGCTGACAGTAATAACAAGGCAAACACCATGCCAGTTTAGGTATGAATACATCCATGCATACACATAAACACATGCACTAAAATTGTCTGGGAGAACATCAATAAAATAACTATTACCATTTTTTGAGCTGTAATAGCTGATTTTAAAATTATTTTCTTAAGTGAGTATTTTTGAACTTTTTAATAATGAATTTATTTTAATTCTGATGTCTAAGGGAAAAAAGAGAAGGAAAAAACATTGTTTGGTTAGTAGAACGAAACACTTCTAGAGTCTAGCTCAGCACTTTGCACATAATGGGAAATCAGTAAGTCTCAGGTGAAACTTTTCCTTGGATTAATTTAACACAAATTCCAAGAAGTTTCCCAAGACCAAAGAAGCTTCAGATATTCTCTTATAGTACTAATATTTACATTTACATCAGACACTGGTTTTTGCTTTACATTTTTAGTTTAAATTTTGTCAACATGGAATAATGCACTAAAGGAACAATTATGTCTAAAACTAGGCAACATAACAGAACTGGCAGCTAACTCAGAGAATACCTCACTGTGATTTACATTCTCATTGTTAACCCAACAGGGAAGTGATCTCTGAAAAAAATTGAAGTTAAAACTATGTGATGGAAGTCCATCAGAGTGAAGGCATCACTACGTCTCCTATGGAATGGTTGCTTGTCTGCTACAGAAAGGGCATTTAGCAAAGCTGATTAGTTTAATATGCCAAACCTATTTCATGTTTTAGTTACATTTAGCTCCTCTAAAGGTCTATATTATGAATCATTTGGTGCACTAGAGACATGCTAGCTTCAGACTGAACAAGAGCCAACATACCCTGGAGTTGACACTTAACTTGGACTATCCATCTTTTTAATATGTCTAATAATGAGATAGTCAGACATAATGAATTACACCATTTTATGTATTTATGAAACTATAGACCGGTTTGACTGTGCATGACTTTCTTTCCTGTAGATTCCTTTTTCCAGCCCTTATCCCTGGTGAATTTGAATGTGGTATGACTGGAAAATACACTGTGAAAGCAAAGGACAAATCTTTGTGCACACTATTAAAAT
>NW_012148585.1:129564-131042 GCF_000956105.1 Propithecus coquereli
ATTTTGTATCCTGAAACCACTGAATTCATTTATTCTTTGCCTACTATTGTTCATAGTTTCCTTTTATCTACTTAAAAATATTTTCTTGATATTATCAAGTAATTTTTCTAAGAATATTTTATTTTGACTATATTATTTCACATTTGGCTTTCATTTTCTTCTCAGCTTGATTGTTATTGGTGTATAGAAATATTACTGATTTTTGTACATTGATTTTGTATCCTGAAACCACTGAATTCATTTATTAAACCTAGAAGTCTTTTAGCAGAGTTTTTAGAGTTATCTAGGTATAAGATCATATCATTGGCAAGCAGGGATAATTTGACTTCCTCTTTTCCAATTTGGATGCCTTTTATTTCTTCCTCTTGCCTGATTTCTCTGGCCAGGACTTCCAGTACTATGTTGAATAGAAGTGGTGAAAGCGGGCATCCTTGTCTTATTCCAGTTCTTAGGTGGAATGCTTTCAGTTTTTCCCCATTCGTTACAATGCTGGCAGTGAGTTTGTCATATATAGCTTTTATTATTTTAAGGCATGTTCCTTCTATTCCTAGTATGTTAATGGTTTTTATCAGGAAGGGGTAGTGAATTTTACTGAATGCTTTTTCTGCATCTATTAAGATGATTGTATGTTTTTAATTCTGTTTATGATATGATATTGGATTCAGCTTGCTAGTATTTTTTTAGGATTATTGTAACTATGTTCATCAGGGATATTGGCCTTTAGTTTTCTTTTTTGTTGTGTCCTCATTTGGCTCTAGAATCAAGGTGAGGTGATACTGACTTCATAGCATGACTTAGGGAGGATTTCCTCCTCCTTTATTTTTTGGAACATTTTTAGTAGGTTTGGTACCAGTTCTTCTTTATAAGTCTGATAGAATTCAGCATTAAATCCATCTGGTCTGTGGTTTTTTGGTTATTGGGAGATTTTTTTTTTATTACTAATTCAATCTGACTACTCATTGTTGGTTAGTTCAGGATTTCTATTTCTTATTGGTTCAATCTTGGAGGGTTATATGTATCCAGGAATTTATCCATTTCCTCTGTGTTTTCCAGCTTTTGAGCATAGAGTTTTTGACAGTTGTCTCTGACGATTTTTTTTTTTATTTCTATGGTTTTAAATGTTAAAGCTCTTTTTTTCATTTCTGATCATATTTATTTGTATCCTCACCTTCCTTTTCTTGGTTAGAATGGCTAGAAGTCTATTGATTACATCTTTTCAAAGAAACAACTTTTCATTTTTTGATTCTTTGTATTTATTTTTTCATCTTAATTTCATTTTGTTCTGCTCTGATCTTTGTTATTTATTTTCTTCTACTAGCTTAACATTTGGTTTGTTCTAATTTTTCTACTTCCTTGAGGTGAGACATTAGCTTGTTAATTTGTGATCTTTCTATTTTTTATTTGATGTAAGCATTTAAAGCTAAAAACTTCCCTATTAGCACTGCTTTTGATGTATCCCAGAGGTTTTAATATATTGC
>NW_012148585.1:132109-134562 GCF_000956105.1 Propithecus coquereli
TTATTATTTTAAATAGTAATAAAAAAATTTAAAGTGACACTGAACCTAATCTGAATTAAAGGGTGAAAAAAATGAATTGAATGTCTTAGAGACTGTTTTGAGCTAGAAGTATAAGAATAGAGACAATTGTATGAATATACGTAAAATATGACTTGATTAACATGTAAAATGATCATAGGCTTTCTCTAAGTAGTGGGAATAAGGAAAAGAATAACATATTTACTAACGTGCTTATAATATTTAAAGGAAAAAGAGTTGATCAGTTTGGTTAATTACTAATATATTCCATTAACGAAGTTTAATTCATGAATCAAATTGGCTAATTAAAACTGTAATTCTAAGATAGTATCCTTCAATATTTTTTAGTATAATTGGTCAATATTTGTAACATATATGGTAGAAAAACTGGTGCTCTAATTTAAAATATCCTTTAAACTGAAAAACATTAGAACACTTATGGTCATTCTTAATTCAGTGTTGCATCAAAAAGATGCACATATATCTCATACTAAACTATTTGCCAAATAATGTAGATTGCTATTATAGGTTTTATTTAGAGTGACAACAATAATAATATTACCATTTTTTTTCTCTCACTTTCTAAAATTTAGTATAGCATGGCAGTTGTACATGTAAGCTAGGCTCACTGTGTACTGGTTACCACCTTGATTGAGTCCAGGGAGACAGAATACCAACACACACAACAAGTTACATGAAATGGATTTATTATTTTACAGATGGACAACAAGGACAGCAGAAGCCTAAGATTCATAATAAGTTGGTCCCCTAAGGTTTGGGAAAGCTGTCAAGGGTGGTTGAAGTCTTGTTGGCAGATGCCCCACTTGCATCACAGCTGGGAGACCCCAGAAAGTAGTCTGTCCTAAGTTTTATACCCTGGGAACCACATGAAGTGCTAGGCTGAAATATTGAAGTATATCCTCTTTATAGGGTGGACAAGAACAGAGCCCAGGCTGTTCTGGTCAGCCCCTTCTTATCCCAAGGTATTGAATTCCCAGCACATTCCATAGTTGTTCTTGAGAACTATAAGCAAAAAACAGGAGAGAACTGGGTTAATCCAGCACTCCACGAAAAACTGTCCTGTAGTACAAACCACTCTTCTTTCTCTTTCCACAAATTCTTTATCTTTAGGTCAGACTGCTTCTAGCTGCATCTTTTTCTATATATACTCTTTCACAAAACCTCAGTTTCTGAGCCTTCCTGCTTTCATGGGCCCTTGTAAAGCATTGAATTTTCCAGTTATAAATATGTTTTTTATTTGTTTTTTTGTTGCTGCAAGAAACACATCATTCGAATGCTAGTGAATAATTCCCTGCTTTATTAGAATTTAATGAGGAAAATACGTTAATATATAAAGGAAGATATTTATTTACTGAAAAGACAAATAAAAAACTTGAAATCAGTATTAAACTCTACATAAGGTAGACAAATGCATAACATCCTTAATATATAGTTGACTCCTATAAGTCAATAAATAGTGACCCAATAGGAAATTATGTAAAGAATATGAACAATTCGTAATAGAAAAACTCAAATGACTCATAAGCATATGAAAAAGCACTCAACGTCATAAGTTACCAAAGAGATGAAAATTAAACATGAGATCCTGTTTTTCAGCAAAATATTAAAGTGATTAAAATGATAATAGTATCCTGTGTTAGTAAGAATTTGAGGAAATGGAATTTTCTCTCATATATTGCTAATGTTATTGTATATTAGCAAGATAATGCTGTATTGATATTTAGAAGAATGTTTCAAAAGCTTTTAAAATTTGTGCTCATCTTCAGCAAATAATTCTTTTAGTCAGAAAACATCTGAAGGAAATTATAATGAATGCCTAAAAGAAGAAATTAAAAGGAAGTTTATTATTCCCAACAATTAAAACGGCCCTCAATAATCCCAGCTTCCTGGTATTCATGCCCTCTGTGTATCCTTTCTACTTGAGTATGGGCTGGACACAGTGACCTGCTTCTAATATTAGAATATAACCAAAGAGATGGTTTTGGCTTCTGAAATTAGGTTTAAAAAATTGTGACTTTCATCTTGCTCACACTTTTTCTCTGGCTATTCTCACTCTTTGGCTAAGATAAAGCAAGTTGCAATGTTTTGAATTTCTCTATGAGGAGGCCCATGTGTCAAGGAACTGAAAGTAGCTTCAAACCAATAGACAGTGAGGAACTGAAGCACTTAATCCAACACCTCACAGGAACTGAATCCTGCCGACAACCACTAGGATAGCCTCAAATTGAATCATGCCCCATCTGAACCTTGAGAGGACTGTGGCCCTGGCTGATATCTTGATCTAAGTTTTATGTGACATTTTGATCTGGAGAACCCAGCTCATCATACCTGGATTCCTAGTCTATATAAACGATGAGGTAATAAATGTGGCTTGTCTTAAACTGCTAAATTCTGGGACAATTTTACATGTAGGT
>NW_012148585.1:141153-143023 GCF_000956105.1 Propithecus coquereli
TAAAAATACAGCATGAAGATTTAACAGCAGGTTAGACTAAGCAGAAGAAAGAATTTCAGAGCTTAAAGACAAGGATTTCCAAGTTACCCAGTAAAAAATGTAGAAAAAATTAAAAAAAAGAATAAACAGCCACTTAGAAAAATATGGCATTATGCAAAATGAACAAATATAAGAATTATAGGTATCCCTGAGGGAGAAGAAGAAAAAGCAATGAATATGGAAAATGCGTTTGAGCAAATAATTGAGGAAAACTTCCCTGGTATCACTAGAGGTTTGGATATCCAGACACGTGATGGTCATCAAACACCTAGAAGATTCATATTAAATAGGACATCAACAAGACATATACTCATCAGTCTGACCAAAGCCAAAGCAAAGGAGAAAATCTTACAAGTTTCAAGATAAAAGCAACAAGTTACTTACAAAGGAAAACCCATTGCACTAACAACAGAACTGTCAGCAGAAACCTTTTAAGCCAGAAGGGATTGGGGTCACATCTTTAGTGTTCTTAAACAGAATAACTGCCAGCCAAGAATTTTGTATTCTGGAAAATTATGTTTCATAAATGAAGGAGAAATAAAGTCTTTCCTAGACAAGCAAACACTAAGGGAATTCGTCACTACTAGATCTGCCCTACAGGAAATGCTTAAAAGTGCTCTCTATACATGGAAAAGAGCAATCAATATTCACTAGGGCAAAAATACCTGAAATGTAAAGCTCATGGCTCTTATAAAACAGTAACACAGGGAGAAAGCAAAGCAACTAGAAAGCATTCAATATGATGAACACAATAGTATCTCACATGTCAATGCTAACATTGAACAGAAACAGTCTTAATGTACCACTTAAAAGGTATAGATTGGTTGAATGGATGAAAAAACACACCCCGAGTATATGTTGTCTCCATGAAACCCATCTAACTTGCAAGGATTCTCATAGTCTCAAGAAAAAGGGGTGGAAAAATATTCCACACAAAAAACCAAAAGCTATCAGGAGTAGCTTTTCTCATATCAGATAAAGTTGACTCTAAAACAATTATTTAAAAAAAGACAGTAATTATATAATGATAAAGCAGGCAATTCAGCAAGAAATATAACAATCCTAAATATATATGCACCTAACACAGGAGTTCCCAGATTCATAAATCAAATAGTATTAGATCTAAGCAAAGAAATAAATACCAATGTCATAATCACTGGGGAGTACAACATTCCACAAACAAAACTGGAGAGATCATCGAAGCAGAAGATAAACAAAGAAACACTGGACATAAACAGGACTCTAGAAAAAATGGACCTAACAGACATCTATAGAACATTCTACCCAAAAACTACAGGATGTATGTTCTACTCATAAGCACATAGGACTTCTTCCAAAATAAATCATATATTAGCCTATAAAGCAAGACTCAGCAAATTCAGAAAAATTAAAATCATTCCATGTATCTTCTCAAATCACAGTGGAATAAAACTAGAAATAAACTCCAAGAGAAATTCTCGAATCTACACAAAGTCATGGAAATTAAACAACCTGCTGCTGAACAATTATTGGGTCAATGATGAAATTGACATGGAAATCAAAAGATTTTTTGAATTGTATGACGATCATGACATCTACATCCAAAATCTATGGGATACAGTAAAAACAGTGTTAAGAGGTAAGTTCATAACCTTAAAAGCTCATATCAAAAAGACAGAAAGATCACAAATTAGCAATGTAATATTACATGTCAGGGAAGTAGAAAATCCAAAGCTAGCAGAAGAAAAGAAATAACAAAGCTCAGAGAACAACTAAATAACATGAAAATCAAAAAACAATACAAAGGATGCAGAATAGTTGCATCTTTGAAAAGATAAACAAAATTGAAAGA
>NW_012148585.1:143073-144099 GCF_000956105.1 Propithecus coquereli
CCCCAAGTCCGTGTTTCAAATATGTCCATTCTTCGGGTAGTGCGCATTGCACCATTATCTTTTAAGTGAAGAAGCCAAGTAGATTCTCTTGATGAAAGAGGCTCTCATCAGCAATTAGATATTCACTCCAACTTCATCTCTCTTACTAGGCTCCCTAGCTTTCTGTTAGAATATTTTGCAATAGAGTTATAATAGCTGAAAGCAAACTGGGGTTCATTAGACCAGAAAGGGTACTAAAATAGTTTTGCCCTTCTCAAAGATCTGTTTCTAAAGAACTCTCTCCAACCCCCAATAAATTTCCCATCAGTAAACCACTAAACATTTCATGCTCTCCTAACAGAATGCCTCTCTGCTCTTAAGGGGCTGTAACTTGGCCATACAGGGTGAGTGTGTGTGTAATGTTTGTGATTGTGTTAGGGTTAAGCATGGAATACCTAGGTCACACATTTAATTATTCCAATTACCTACTTCTAGGTTCTTCCAGAAGATTGGAATCCATCCATGAAAATGAGGAGTGTCTCAAGGTCCTATCACATAAGCAAATCATGTATCAAAATGTAGCTTGTTTCGAAACATAGCTGACTCTAAATGAAAAACATACTGAAAAGAAAAATCTCTTGTGAGAATGTGAAAGAAGGGGAAAAAAGTTTCAGACATCAGGAAATACCATCACTAGCATAAAATAAGAATCTATTTTTCTCTCTAAAAACATCCTAATTCTCTCATTGCCTGTAGCTCCATGTAATACTATTAGTCATTGCAGGAAGTTTTTAATAAACCTTTTCTTAACAAATCTTGTCTGTCACTCTATGTATCTGCCTGCCTCGATGTTTTTTGCCCTTTCCTTCACATTCCAGTAAACTTTTTAATTTTTTTACATTCTGACATATTTGAATAGGACCTTACTTTCAATTGAATCTTAAGCAGGGGTTTCCAGTTCTTCAGCCTTGGCATTTGGCCCACAAGGAATATTTCCCCGAGGGCTGGTGCTTTTACTGAATGAGGGGGGGGGGGATTTCTTCTATA
>NW_012148585.1:145269-148790 GCF_000956105.1 Propithecus coquereli
TTATGAGAAACCTTTAGGGAGGTCCAAGTAACTTGAAGTGGGAACTGATCTGCATTCTTCATGTGAAGGTGTTCTTGTTACATAAACACAGAGGCATTAAGAAATGTCTATCAATAACCCATGAAATATATTTCTTTAATTTATTCTTTTTCACATTTAGTAATACTTTCCCCATATAAACATGGGTAGATTATTCATTCAATAAATATTCGTTAAGTTCCTAAAGATGTTTAGACATACTGCTAGATATAGGGAAGCAAAATCATTAAATTCCATTCTTAATTTCACAGTATAATGGGGAGACAAATACATGAAAATTAATTTTTAAAGCTATAGATGTGAAGCTCTAAAGATATCCTAAGAAATTCTGGTTCTGGGAAAGTTAGAACTTAGACTGGGAGATGCCATGAAATTTATAGAGAATTTGGTAAATTTTAGAGCTATGATTAATAATTGGCACAAAATGTGTGAGAAATCCTTGACATAAGGTGGCAAGGTTTGTCATTACGGAAACTTCAGAAATGGGAGAGATGTACTTAGATGCATAGAATAGTAGATGTACAGGATCCAATACAGGAGATGGACAAAGGGAGATCTTTCCATTAAAATAAAATGTGTCCTCATTGATTTGGGAGAGATCATCATCAGCCTTTTTCTTCTGACTGGGCAGGATAGAAACAGTACCAATCTACCGTGACCTTAGGATAGAGATACATCCATACAGCCCTGGAATCAGAATCTGTTTTGAGTGGGGAGCAATCACATCAACAGCTACAATTTCAGTCCTAATTTTTGGTTTGTGAACTGCCCTCACTCCATGGGTTGAGCAAATACCACAGAGAGAATTTTTTCCTGGTAATACCAGAAATTTGAGGGAGGAAAGAGCAGACATTAGGGGATGGAATGCAGAAAACAAGAAGAATAAAACTAGTGGTACTGAACCTCTACTCACCTGGAAAGACACCAACTAAGATCCAGACTTTCACCAATGCCTTTCCTCCCAGAAATTAATAGACAAGTAACTTGAGATCACAAAGAAAGATGTGAAGATATAACAAGGTAACTCCATCCATCTTGGAGCATATGAAAGAAAGAGAAAGAAAGAAAGAAAAAAAGAAAGAAAGAAAGGAAAAAGAGAGAAAGGGAGGAAGGAAGGGAGGAAGGAAGGAAGGAGGGGAGGAAGGAAGGAAGGAAGGGAGAGAGAATTGACCAAGATGGTGAATTAGAAGCAGGCTGCACAATGCTGCTCTCACGGAGAGGATCAAAGGTGGCAAATAGTTATCCACCTTTGGATTGGTTATCTGAGTGAAAGCACTGGGAAACAGAGAGGAGGTGAGAGTGAAGTTAAGAAGATAGGAGTGGGAAGAGCTGCTCAGCAGGTAATTATGGAAGGTCCCCACATGTGGGCAACGGACAGAGGAGAGAATCACTGGCTCCATGCTTCTCCTGAGGATACTGCAACTGGGGTGGCAGGAGGGGCCTTCCGCTGCAGCAGGCCTCCAGACTGATACAAAGACCTGACTGGAGGCTGTGCAGCTACCTTGCTTCAGAGAGAAGGGACAGCAGGCTTGTAAGCCCTGGACACTGCAGCTGGCACCATTGTAATATCCCAACCCAGGATGTTACTTTTGTCCAAGGGTCACATTTGTGACTACTGCCTCCTCCTTGCCCCTGACAGACAGAGAGGCAGCAGGAAATCCTGGCACTTGTGTGCACCTTGTGGGCAGGTAACATGCCCCCCCACCACAGCCACTGCTGCACGCCCCGAACAGAGTAGAAGAACATGGGCCTGGCACCCATTGCTGTGTCCTGGGTGATCCTGTTCAACCACATCTGGATGCAACACATGCCTGTAACCTTTGGTGCCTACTATCCACTGTCGGGGCAACTGGACTGCCTCTGGTGCCACCACCTGAGAGGCCCTGAGCGTGATGAAAGTCAGTGCAGCTGCCACCTTTGGATCTAGGCTGACTGCACATCACAGACCCATGCTATCCTGCATAGTAGCCCTGGGTGCCACACCCTGCATGCACCCTGCCCTTCTGATGCCCTGGCCCATACATGCTAGTGCCACTCCTTGTAGAACTGCTCCATTCTGCATAGGTTCCCTGCAGGTTCACTCTGTACCAGAGTCCCACTCCACCCCGTGCATTAGCGGTGACCCGCTGGCTCTCTCCACACCAGGTGCTCACTCTGCTCTATGCCCCTTGGGTCTGCTCCTCCCTACAGGACTGCTACAACCTGCACACCATCTACACAGCCCTGCATGCACCTTGCCCAACTCATGCAGCTAGCACCTTGACACCAAGGCCTCCACACATGCGTGCCATGCTCAGCAGACCTCCTCCATCCTGTACACACACCCTGTCTTGTCAGCCTATCAGGTTGGTTGAAAATCCTTGGCCTTTGGTATGCTTTTTGTCAAAGAATGACAAGACATACGGAAAGAATGGCAAGCAAGAAGCAAGGTTTATTGAGCAAAAGCAGAGTACATTTGCCACAGACAGTGAAGGGGCCCCTGTCATCACAGGAGGCCCCTATTGCCTACCAGGGTTTCACTTTTATATAATCAGTGCTAGCTCCTCCTTGGCTGACGTACTTGAAGTGTCAGTTTGATGGACAGTTACAAGTTACATAATCTTGGCCCTGTTGCATATGTGGACTATCCATAACCCTCCCTGAATGCCCACTGGGGTAGGGGACAAACTGCAATGCAGATTTATTATCATGACATGTTAATGTTCATTAGGTTACTTGAGGTAACTGTTGGACTCTGACTGCACCTGTGCTGTTTCTTTTCTTGTCCTGGACTTTCCTGGGATTTTCTTCTGGCTTTAACTTCTATTCTTGTTGGTTAGTTAGCATTTATTAGTCACCCACATTTAATTTTGTTTCCCCAAGTCCCCTGGGGCGGCAGAAGTGCTCTTCTTAGCTGCCTAACAAGCCAACCCCACCTCGCATGTGCACCTGGAACCAGGGGCTGGGCCTGCCACAGTGGCCCAGTGATAACCACAGGGGAATAAGGGAAATGCAGCAGAGCAGCAGCATTAAAGGCTCACAGTGAAACCGCCCCTCTCCTGCCTGGTTAAACTTCCAGAGTAGGACGCAAGCATGCCATCCAGGGACCCATCCTATCTTCACTTTTCAAAAGAGGCCCCAGCAGAGGAGAACAGGCGTACTATATCTACTATTTGTTTTGAACTGAAAGAAGAGAATCTAGATGAGAGGGAACCAACATAAATATTCCAGCAACATGAAAAAACTAGCAAGTAGTATGAGTGAAATTCAGGAGATGGTAGAAAACCATCTCAAAGAAACAAACAAACAAAAAGATTCAGGACATGTTGAAAAATTCACTACAGAGATAAATAACATTGGAAAAGAGAAAACAGAACTTAAAGAAATAAGAGTCATATAGGGAATTTATTAATAAAAATACAGCATAAAGATTTAACAACAGGTTAGACTAAGCAGAAGAAAGAATTTCAGAGCTTAAAGACAAGGATTTCCAAGTTACCCAG
>NW_012148585.1:152330-153626 GCF_000956105.1 Propithecus coquereli
ATGGCTGTTTCTAACACAAGCAAACATTCACATATTTTTATTGGCAGATAGTCAGATGTTTTCCTACTTTGGGTGCAATTTTGGTATGCATAATGAACACATTGTATATAAAATCGATTTTGAAGTGAAGTATGAGGAATAAATGATTATTAAATGCCTAAGGGTGAAGAGGCAGCAAATAGTACATTCCTAAAACAGGAGGGAAGAATGCATATGCAATGGGGAAAGCACTGGAGTATAAGTTGAAATGTCTGGATTAAAGAGGCAATGTAATATTATACAACGAGCAATGATTTCGAAGGCATATATACCTGGCTTTGAAAGCTGGACATACCATATAGAAGCTATGTGAGGTTAGGAAAAGTCAACTAAAAACTGGATCTCTGTTTGCTTGTCTGCAAAATTGTGACACTATTGCCAAACCCATAATGTACATGGTGCTTTAAAAATGAGTGTTTATTGTTGTTATTATTGCACTTTTTTTCTCAGTTTCTCAACTCCTCAGTAGATTATAGAGGTTTGAATGTGTGGAGATACTAAATGAAGCCATAGAAAGTTAAGGAAGTTGTTTTTTCAGCAGCCTGGAAATGATTAGAAGTAAACAAAAAGTGAGCGATGAAATACCAAGCAGAGACTGAGGCACGCTGCACAAAATAACTTTAAATTAGGGAATTGAACTAAGGAAAATGTTAAAGCGGGAGCTGTAGGTAAACTGAAATGCAGAGGAAATGGAAGTTAGGCAAAATTTGTACCAAGAAAGAAAAGGAATTAGGGAGTGAAAGTGTGAATAATGGAAAGTAGACTGTGTCCAGTGAAACAGTAAATAGCAAAGAATAATTTTAATATAATCCTATTTGTTGACTTTAATGTAACAAGTTGAAATTTTCCTTGTCCACTCCAGTTGGAGTTGCTATGTGTGTTTTGCCCTAAGGTCAGTATTGCTGTATCAGGTATTCAGTTAGCTCCCTATTCACTTGTTCATTAGTTTATTCATTTATTCTATAAATACGGTTTGAGTACCTACCTTGTGTTAGGCATTGTAGCTTTAAACAAAACAGATAACAATCGCTGCCTTCATAGCAGGTGTCAGGCAACAAACCTAATAAATGTGTAAATCATTTATGTGTGTTAGAAGGAGATCAGGTCTTTGAAGAAGAATAAACCAAGGGTGTTATCGAAGTGATTGCAACTGTAAATCAGTTGGGCAAGGTTGTCCTCATTGAGAAAGTAAGTAAAATAAAGTTTTAAAATTGATGAAGGAGTGAATCATGCAGATGTATACAGATGGATTCCAGG
>NW_012148585.1:160721-166507 GCF_000956105.1 Propithecus coquereli
TTAGCTTCTTTGTAATTCTCCAATCATAGAAAGGCACAAATACTCTGAATTCATGTGTCTATTCCTATAAAACCAACCAGGGAGTTGATGTCTTAAGTTTTTGTTTTTTATTGTTTTGGGTACCCCCCCACCCCCATCCCCTTGTACTAATAGTTTGAAAGACTGAGTTACCTGGTTGGCTACAAGAATAACTAAAGACATAATAGGCTTTATGCTAATGATCTGTTACCAAGAAACTGGGGATAGGCAACATTTTGGTAAATTCAATAACATTTTCCATTAACATATTGTCAAGCTTTTGGCCTCATTAGAATGACTATGTTATTTTGGTAATAAAATATATGTTAATATAGTTTGCTAACAGAATATTTAAAATGGCATTCAATTCACTGAATCATAGAAATGTGGTGTTGTCAGTGACTTTAGATGTCGTCTAATTCAATGCAGTTCATTTCACCGTTAAGGAAAACTAAGACTCATGGGTGTAAGTGATTTATGGAAGGTTACTTAACCAGACCTGATATGTCTCAATACCTGATTCATTACTTTTTCCAGTGCTTTATGTATTTTCCTTCTTGCCAAGGCATGTAGAAATATACTTTACCTCTCTGGAGGAATAATCAACATTTTAAAACACTTAATTCATTTCATTATAATAATTTTGAATCATTTTTCTTCTTGGGTATATGCTTTTCATGGACATCTTTTTAGGCATTGTTGTTGTAAGTGACAATCTTATGTTAGGAAAGAGATGCTGGACACTTACAAAACAATAAGGATGCTCTGTTTCTTTCAGCCAGTGCGTAATATGGAAGCTAAATTGACTTAGCAAAACTTCTCTAGTTTCAGCAAATAAGGGGTTTCTTTTTCTCCTCTGTGCCTGCTTGAATTACAAGCGACTCCTTGAAGCATCTGTTTTCACTAAATTCGACAGCCAGGAAGGAAGGTTCACAATTTCAGCAGCTGTTATTTGTTTTTTTCTTTTACTGAGATGATCAGCAAGACCACAGGGTCTAGAGATTTGTTTGATTACTCAGCAGGACCATCGAAGCTAAAGCAGAAAGATGATAGAAAGCACAAGAAGACAGAGGAAGGCATGGCATGAGCAAACATCAAAAAGACATGGCTTGATAAGCAGGAGCCAAAAATAAAGTTTGCTCTAAGGACATGGTGACCAAAGGGAAGATTACTGATGCAAAATAGCTAAAGTCAAGAACTGATTCAAGGGCATATATTAGTGTATACTGTATAAAAGCTGAGTCACAGACATCATTATTTCCAAAGCAAATTTCATATTATTGAACAAGACATTGACAAACATTACTGTGAAACTCATAATGTCCTCTCCATAATGCCCTCTCTTTTGAACAAGTTGAGAAGTACAAGAATATATCTTTCAAGTGGCTTCAAGAGAGAATATTTGCTTCTTGGTGCAACAAGTGATTAAGGGGACAAGTTTGAAACCAGGGTGTAATGAACCAATCCAGAGACAGTGAGTGAAGGTGCTGAGAACTGAGTAGAACTGAGCAGAAGATTCAGCAAAAATACAAAGAAAGGCAGGATGTCAAAGTCAGTCTCAGAAAAATGAAAGCAAATGAATACACTAGCAAAAATAGAACCCAAAGCCAATCAGCTTTACCAGAGGAAAACATATGTATAACAATCAGTAAAGTGGTAGGAACTAATTGCCTATTCGTCAGGAGAAGAGAGCCCACAGCATGAATTCACAAAATTTGATTTTGTGCAACAACTCACCTCATGAGACAGGAATAAGCATTTTATTTCTGTGCAGATTAGAAGAGAAATTTGAAGAGTACAAGACAGACAGGGAAAGTGGGTCCAATAATCAAAGTGGAAAAAATTACAAGAAAAATATTTTACCTTGGAAATGCACAGGAAATGTAATCTGTTTTATGAACAATGTTATTAAAACTTATAGTGAATATAAAGAACCTTATTTCCAAACAGCTATAAACAAAGCAACTGATGGCTGTTTACCAATTACAGAGGTACAAAATGCTGAACCAAAGTATAAGAAGAATGGAAAATTGTCTGTATTTGCTTTAATTTGGCTACTATAACACAATACCATAGGCTAAGTGTATTATAAACAAGAGAAATTTATTTCTCACAGTTCTGGTGGCTGGGAAGTCCAAGATTAAGACAGCAGCAGATTCAGTGTCTGGTAAGGGCTTCCTTTCTGGTTCCTAGATGGTTGCCTTTTTGCTGGGTCCCTGCAGGGCTGAAGGGGAAAGGAGCTCACTTTGGCTTCTTTTATAAGGGCCCAAATCCCATATATGAGAACTCTGCCCTCATGACCTAATTACCTCCCAGAGGACAGACCTGTAAATATCACACGCAGAATTCAGTTCCGGCATATGAATTTGCGGGAAACATAGACATTTAGTCTATAGCATTCTACCCTGGGACCCAACATTCATGTCTTTCTCACATGGAAAATACATTAATTCCATTCCACCAACCCCCAAAGTCTTCTTCCATCATCAACTCAAAAATCTAAAGTCCAACATCTCATTTAAATGTCATCTAAATCAGATATGAGTGAGACCCCAGCTATAATTTATCCTTAGCCAAATTCCCCTCCAACTATGATCCTGTGAAACAAAACTTGTTATGTGTTCCAAAATACAATGATGGGACAGGCATGGAAGACCCATTTCCATTGCAACAGGGAGAAATAGGAAAGAAGAAAGGGATGACAGGGCCAAAGTAAATTCAAAACCTAATGAGATAAATTCCAATAGACCTTAAGGTTTGAGAATAATCTTCTTTGGCTCAATGCCCCACCTTCCAGACCCACAGGAATGGCAATGTTATCCCCATGGCTAGGAGGAGCAACCCCACAGTAGGTCTCTGCCGGTGCCCTATGGCTATTGTGTGCTGGAGTCCCATACCTATAGCTCTTCTGAGCTAGGTTTTTGAGCCCACAGCTCTGCTGGGAGTCCCCATCTTTTGAAATGTAGATGAAGGCAGCCATGCTCCTGTTAGGTAGATAGCGAGGGACCTCCAGCTATCCTAGGAGTAATGGCAGATGCCTCACCTTGGTGTTGCCTTAAGCAATTGCCACATCTGCAAAAGAAGAACAAGGGATGGTACCCCGTCTTGGTGCTGCCACACTTTAATTCTGCCCTGAGCAATTGCCACACTTGGAGGAAGGAGGAAGCCCTGCCAATCTGCAAAAGAATACAAGGAATTCCCCAGCCCCACAGGACAGACAGCCCAGGAGCAACAGGATATGGAAAGTGACCTAGAGTAACCTAAGGCTAATTATTATGTCATTAACTGTCCATCAAAGTGGTTCCATGGTGACATCTGAATCACGAAGAGGGCCAATCCAGACGGTGTAAAACAGGACCTCAGACAATAACCAGAGACTTTTGTTATGACACGGGGCCTGTCCATCATCTGCGACAAATGTATCTTGCTCCTGATCTGTAAACCTTTCTTGCTCATCCTCAATAAACATCATTTTCTTACTTTCCTTGCTTTCCGTGTGTCTGATCATTCTTTTTCCAAGATTATACCAAGAACCTGAGAACAAGATTGTTGACCCAATACTCCAACAGGACTGCTGGGCACAGCCAACTCTATAACTCTTTGTGGGGCCCCACATTCTACAAAAAACTGGAATAGGCACACAATTCACTCAAGTTCTTTGCCACTTTGTAATAAGAATAAAGTTTTCCCCAGTGTCCAATAACAAATTATACATTTCCATGTCAGACCTCATCAGAACAGACTTTACCATCCATAATTCTACTAACATTCTGTTAAGGATTATTTGCATATTATCTAAGAAGATTGAGGCTTTCTTTACAGCTTTCCTCTTTTTTTCTGAGCGCTTACCAGAATCACCCTTAATGGTCTGTTAGTAACAAAGTAGGCTTTTCCTAGCATGCACTTCCAAACTCTTCCAACCTCTACCCATAATCCAGTTCCAAAGCTGCTTCCACATTTTTAGGGATCGATACAGTAGCACTCTAACTCCTGGGTGTTGATTTCTGTCTTAGTCCATTTGGGCTGCTATAATAGACCACCATAGACTGGGTGGCTTGAAAATAATAGGAATTCATTTCTCACAGTTCTGGAGGCTGAAGAGTCCATGATCAAGATGCCAGCAGATTCATTTCTTGGTGAGTGTCTGCCAGTTCGTTTATAGACAGCTGTCTTTTTACTTTCTATCTTTTTGCATGTGAGCCATGTCCTCACATTGCTAAAGGGGCAACGGAGTTCTCTGATAGCTCATTCGTAAGGACAATAATTCCATTCTTGTTAATTCTCAAAGGCTCCAAATACAAATACCATATTAGGTATTAGTTTGCAACATATAAATTTTGTGGAGATAAACATTCAGTCTGTAACAGTATCTATTTCTGATTCACTAACATTGTGAAGATACCAAGACAAAGCTATTTTGCATGCTTTTTTAAGTGGGAATTTAATTTTAGCCAATTGAATTTATTTCAACTATCTTTCTATTAAAACTTTGAAACAAAGTACTTTCTTTTAAAAAGAGATATTTTTATTTTATCTTCCGTGTGGGTCACAATGACCCTAAATTATTTATACTTTGGAGAACAAAAGCATGGTTAATGCCATGTATGTAAGCTTATAGAAGTTTCCTACTATTTTATAATTAGGAAGGCTGGAACACAGAAGAATTCCTAAGACAATGAATAGTCTTAAAACTGAGTTTTTGCTAACAAAAATGGTACTGTGCATATTTTAAGGGGAAGAGAGGCATGGTCTATATTTTATCAGTCTCTTCACATTTACTCAACATAATTCAATTTATTGGTAAATTAGACCGATAAACCAAGAAAAATGTTTTAATTTTTCCTAAAATTTTGATTATTTTGATTAGAAATAAATTATTACTAAAAGGCCATCTTGATTTTAGAGGAAAGCAAATAAAAATAGTATTGACTTTTTTTATTAGTGAAAACATTATAGAACTGTGTGGTGTTAACAAAATAAATGTATGGGCTAGAAAGTGTAATAAGATCGATATTGTAGAGGCAGATTTGTTTCAAGACAGAATAATGGATGGTGGTTAAGTAATAAAACATGTCAAAATACATGTAAGGATAGTTGGTATGTATGAGAATCTTAAAGTTAAGTTCTGGTAGAGATATGTTCCACACAGTTGCAGATATAAAATAATTTTTTTTTCCAAACTGTGCAAAATATTCAAATGCTGGAGCATCTGGCAGGAAGGAGAAATTCAATGAGTTTATAATCCTTCCAAAAAACTATATGAAATGCTATTTACAAATTATATTTTAGTTTTAGAAAAGCTAATGACGCCACCTTGCCATTACATTTTAAAAAATTGTTATCTTGCATTTTAGACCAATAAATATAGATTTTTGTTTTTGAGGAATAAAATATTGGTATAAGGAGATAGAATAAAAATGTAATCAAGTTCATTTTAAGAATTCCACTTACAATAATAATTTTCAAAAGCAATGTTTCTGGGCCATTGACATTGACTTAGCTGACAAGATTCTTTTTTATTATCTATCTCAGCTGAAGGCATGGTCCTTCTGTAAGTTAATAGCATACTTGTCAGCTGTAGTCAGTATTTCCACAACCACAATATCTGATCTTTTTGATTTTGCTTACTAAATATCTTTTAATTTTTTCAATCTCTAATCTCACTATCCTAGTTAAATACTTATTTTTTGTCCTTTATTCTTGAGAATAGCTTTTATTACTAAAATGTCTTCTTTGTATGTGTGTGTGTGTATATATATATATAAAAT
>NW_012148585.1:166557-169196 GCF_000956105.1 Propithecus coquereli
GAATAAGTAAAGCAACCTCTTTGGCTATTTTGTACTTGGCTTAATATATAGTGGTGAAGTAGGTAATACTGAGAAAAGCATACGAAGGAAAATTGGTGAAAAACAATAGGTTTCTCCCTAAGGCATAGAAATCCATGTAGGTTTCTTTATAGTAATCAGTATCCTTGACTACTATCAATTTTTTATTAGTTTTTTACGGGAAGTGGAATAGAAGAGAGTGATTATTTTAGAGAAAAGGAGACGGAAGACTCCATCTAATTACATCAATCTACTAAGGAGCTAGAACTTCTAGGATATTGGCCAAAAAGTACAGAATTTCAAAAAAGCTAATTCCAAGGGAAATTATCAGAGCACATTGCTATGGAAGCCTAAGGTTTTAACTGAGTCATACTTAAGCTTCAATTTCCAGCAACAGAACTCAGTAAATGTCCTTGTTTATGAACATCCATATCAATCTTACTATTTCTTAGGACCTGTAATGGGAGTTGAGGATGATGGGGAGTCTAGAGGTAATTTTAACATTCTCAGTATTTAACAAACGTATACAAATTAAGAAAAACTTATTACTATTGAGTACTTATAGTTCAAAAGTAGCCCCATTCTTTTTTCATTTACCATCCTATCATTTCCCATCATTCTAATTCTTTCCCCCTCCCTGAACTATTTTTTCCCCTAGGGTCCACTCAATCTCTGATTGCTTCATTTCTCAGCACTCTTCTTCCTCCTGAAATCCCAAAAGACTCATAATCATTCCCTTCTGTTTTCCCACACACCTAAATACTAAGGTTCCAGTTAGCTTCTTTGTAATTCTCCAATCATAGAAAGGCACAAATACTCTGAATTCATGTGTCTATTCCTATAAAACCAACCAGGGAGTTGATGTCTTAAGTTTTTGTTTTTTATTGTTTTGGGTACCCCCCCACCCCCATCCCCTTGTACTAATAGTTTGAAAGACTGAGTTACCTGGTTGGCTACAAGAATAACTAAAGACATAATAGGCTTTATGCTAATGATCTGTTACCAAGAAACTGGGGATAGGCAACATTTTGGTAAATTCAATAACATTTTCCATTAACATATTGTCAAGCTTTTGGCCTCATTAGAATGACTATGTTATTTTGGTAATAAAATATATGTTAATATAGTTTGCTAACAGAATATTTAAAATGGCATTCAATTCACTGAATCATAGAAATGTGGTGTTGTCAGTGACTTTAGATGTCGTCTAATTCAATGCAGTTCATTTCACCGTTAAGGAAAACTAAGACTCATGGGTGTAAGTGATTTATGGAAGGTTACTTAACCAGACCTGATATGTCTCAATACCTGATTCATTACTTTTTCCAGTGCTTTATGTATTTTCCTTCTTGCCAAGGCATGTAGAAATATACTTTACCTCTCTGGAGGAATAATCAACATTTTAAAACACTTAATTCATTTCATTATAATAATTTTGAATCATTTTTCTTCTTGGGTATATGCTTTTCATGGACATCTTTTTAGGCATTGTTGTTGTAAGTGACAATCTTATGTTAGGAAAGAGATGCTGGACACTTACAAAACAATAAGGATGCTCTGTTTCTTTCAGCCAGTGCGTAATATGGAAGCTAAATTGACTTAGCAAAACTTCTCTAGTTTCAGCAAATAAGGGGTTTCTTTTTCTCCTCTGTGCCTGCTTGAATTACAAGCGACTCCTTGAAGCATCTGTTTTCACTAAATTCGACAGCCAGGAAGGAAGGTTCACAATTTCAGCAGCTGTTATTTGTTTTTTTCTTTTACTGAGATGATCAGCAAGACCACAGGGTCTAGAGATTTGTTTGATTACTCAGCAGGACCATCGAAGCTAAAGCAGAAAGATGATAGAAAGCACAAGAAGACAGAGGAAGGCATGGCATGAGCAAACATCAAAAAGACATGGCTTGATAAGCAGGAGCCAAAAATAAAGTTTGCTCTAAGGACATGGTGACCAAAGGGAAGATTACTGATGCAAAATAGCTAAAGTCAAGAACTGATTCAAGGGCATATATTAGTGTATACTGTATAAAAGCTGAGTCACAGACATCATTATTTCCAAAGCAAATTTCATATTATTGAACAAGACATTGACAAACATTACTGTGAAACTCATAATGTCCTCTCCATAATGCCCTCTCTTTTGAACAAGTTGAGAAGTACAAGAATATATCTTTCAAGTGGCTTCAAGAGAGAATATTTGCTTCTTGGTGCAACAAGTGATTAAGGGGACAAGTTTGAAACCAGGGTGTAATGAACCAATCCAGAGACAGTGAGTGAAGGTGCTGAGAACTGAGTAGAACTGAGCAGAAGATTCAGCAAAAATACAAAGAAAGGCAGGATGTCAAAGTCAGTCTCAGAAAAATGAAAGCAAATGAATACACTAGCAAAAATAGAACCCAAAGCCAATCAGCTTTACCAGAGGAAAACATATGTATAACAATCAGTAAAGTGGTAGGAACTAATTGCCTATTCGTCAGGAGAAGAGAGCCCACAGCATGAATTCACAAAATTTGATTTTGTGCAACAACTCACCTCATGAGACAGGAATAAGCATTTTATTTCTGTGCAGATTAGAAGAGAAATTTGAAGAGTACAAGACAGACAGGGAAAGTGGGTCCAATAAT
>NW_012148585.1:179456-192032 GCF_000956105.1 Propithecus coquereli
TTGCTGGTAACATTATATGTGATTTTTTCCCTTTGTGTTACTCTGTATTTCTATTTTTTTCTATACTGATCTTGAATTTGTTTAGTATTAAAGTGTAAAATCACATTTTTTCTAACCTGATCACCTATGTGACCTGTCTGGATCTTAAAAATTGAAATCACTATTGAGTCACAATAACTAAAAATTCACTGGTTAAACATTTAATATTGTATTAGTCAAATTAGGTTAGATTATGCTTAAATAACAAATAATCTTAACAGATCAGTGGCTTCACATAGAAAACGTTTATTTCTTGCTTATCAAAAAAATATTGTCCCAGGGGTGAGGGCTTACTCACTATTGTACCTGAAGTGATAGCACAGTAGAGTTTCTATAAATCTTCATTGAATAAAGAAAACAGGCACATGAAAGCACTCCCTCCCATTACTCTCCTCTCAATTTCAGTGGTCTGTCATTGATTGGCTCAGCATTCCAGGATGCTTTGATCTCAAGCCATATAAACATACTATTTTGTTCCCTGTAAACTCCAAGAATCATGGAAAATTGTGCACTGGCTCCGTAAATCTTCCACCTAGAAGTAGTGAGTATGACTTTTATTTATGCAAAGTTAGTTGCAAGGTGTCCTAGCTTGGGCTGCTAAAACAAAATATCACAGATGGGGAAACTTAACAAACATTTATTTCCCATGGTTCTGGAAGCTGGGAAGTCCAAGACCTAGCAACTAGCAGATTCAGTGCCTGGTGAGGACTCACTTCTTAGTTCAGAGAAGACTGACTATCTTTTTACTGTGTTCTCACATGGCAAAGAGAGGAATCAACTTTTGAGTGACTGTTATAAGAACACTAATTCCATTCATGAGGGCTCCATCCTGGAGACTTTGTCTAATCCTAATTACCTACTAAAGACCCCACCTGTCACAATAGGGAGTAGGATTTCAACATACAAATTTTGGGGTGGGTGGGCACACAAAAATTCAGTCCCTAACACAGGGTGTAATTCAAAGAGCATGTGCCTGGAAGGAGAAGATAAACAGAAATCTGGTGAGACATTAGTAATTTTTACAATAATCAACATTTGTAAACTTAAGAAGAATATAATCTGATGAGCATCAACAATGAAGTTTAGTGGCTCAATGAGAAATGACATTTAAAAATTTAGCTGATAATATGATCTTATACCTAGAAAACCCTAAAGACTCCTCCAAAAGACTTCTAGATTTGATAAATGAATTCAGTGAAGTTTCAGGATATGAAATCAATATACAAAAATCAGAAGCATTTCCATACACTAATAATGACCAAGCTAAGAACCAAATCAAGAACTCAGTCTCATTTACAATGACTAAAAAAACACCACCTAGGAATACATTTAACCAAGACGGTAAAAAAAATATGTAGAAGGAAAACTATAAAACACTGATGAAAAATCATAGAGGACACAAATAAATGGAAAACATCCCATGCTCACGAATCAGAGAATAAATATCATTAAAACGACCACACAGCCCAAAGCAATCTACAGTTTCAACGCAATTCTTGACAAAAATATCAACATCATTCTTCACATAATTACAAAAAATAAACTTAAGACTCATATGGAATCAAAAAAGAGCACAAATAGCCAAATATCCTTAGCAAAAAGAGCAAATCTAGAGGCATCACATTACCTTACTTCAAATTATACTACAAGGCTATAACAAAAATAGCATAATGATGGTATAAAAACAGACACATAGATTAATGGAACACAATAGAGAACCCAGAAATAAAGCCACAGATCTACAACCAGCTGATCTTCAACAAAGTAGACAAAAACATACACTGGGGAAAGGACACCCTATACAATAAATGGTGCTAAGAATGTGGAATAGCCATAGGCAGAAAAATGAAACTGAACGCATATCTCTTACCTTATACAAATATGAACTCAACATGAATTAAAGACTTAAATGTAAGATGTGAAATTATAAAAATTATAAAATGCATTTTTTTTAATTTTTAATTTTTTTTTATTTCAGCATATTATGGAAGGTACAAATGTTTAGGTTACATATATTGCCTTTACCTCACCTGAGTCAGAGCTTCAAACTTGTCCATCCCTTAGACGGTGTGCACCGCACCCATTAGGTGTGAATATATCCATCCTCTCTTACCTCCTCCCATCTGCCCGTCACCCGATGAAGGTTATTACTATATGTTCACTTAAGTGTTGATCAGTTGATACCAATTTGAGGTGAGTACATGCTGTGTTTGTTTTTCCATTCTTGGGATACTTCACTTAGTAGAATGGGTTCCAGCTCTATCCAGCATAATACAAGAGGTGCTAGATCACCATTGTTTTTTGTGGCTGAGTAGAACTCCATGGTATACATATATCAGATTTTATTGAACCACTCATGTATTGATGGGCACTTGGGGTTCTTTCCACATCTTTGTAATTGTGAATTGTGCTGCTATAAACATTTGAGTGCAGATGTGTATTTTTATAGAATGTCTTTTGTTCTTTTGGGTTGATGCCCAGTAATGAGATTGCTGGATCAAATGGTTGTTCTACTTGTAACTCTTTGAGATATCTCCACATTAGTTTCCACAGAGGTTTTACTAGTTTGCAGTCCCACCAGCAGTGTATTATTCTGGATATTGGCATGAGTAAAGAATTTATGGCTAAGACCTCAGAAGAAAATGTAACAAAAAATAAATAGATAAACTAGAATTAATTAAACTAAAACCTTTTTCAGGGTGAGCAGAAAACCTGCAGAATGGGAGAAAATATTTGCAAAATATGTATACAACAAAGGACAAATATCCAGAATCTACAAGGAACTCAAATAACTCAGTAAGGAAAAAAAAAAAAACAAATAAACGAAAAAACTCCATTAAATATTGGGCAAAAGATATGAACAGACATTTTTTGAAAAGAAGAAATTCAAATGTTTGACAAACTTATAAAGAAATGCTCAACACCACTAATAATCAGAGAAATTTAAATTATACCACAATGAGATATCATCTTACCTCAGTCCATATAAACATATTAAAAAGTCAAAAAGCAATAGATGTTGGTGAGGATGTGGAGAAAAGGGAATTGTTATATATTATTGCTGGGAATGTAAATTAGTACAACCTTTATGGAAAACAGTATGGAGATTTCTCAGAGAACTAAAAATAGAACTACCATTTAATACAACAATCCCATTACAACCCAAAAGAGAAGAAATCATTATATCAAAAGATACCTGCACTCCTATATTTATGGTAGCACGATTCACAACAGCAAAGATATGGAATCAACCTAAGTGTACTTCAATGGATGATTGAATAAAGAAAATGCAACACACACACACACACACACACACACACACACACACACACACCATGGAATACCATTCAGCCATAAAAAGGAACGCAATCATGTCTTTTGCAACAGCATGTCTAGTACTGGAGGCCATTATATTAAGTAAGTTAGTGAAATAACTCAGAAACAGAAAGTCAAATAGCACATGTTCTCACTTGTAAATGAGAGCTAAATAATGTGTATACATGGACATGAAGAGTGGAATAATAGACATTGGAGACCAGGAAAGGTAAGAGGATGGGAGAGGGTTCAGAGATGAGAAATTACACAATGGATACAATGTGTACTATTTGAGTGATAGCTACATGAAAGTCCAGACTTCACAGCTGCACAATATATACATGTAAAAAAACTGCACTTGTACTCTAAATCTATAGAGAAAAAATTAACATAATTGGGAGAGTTGTGGCATGGTGCAACATACAAACAATTAATAATTGCATGAATAATAGAAATGATTCATTCATCAAAGGAGGGTCAATGCTATATTGAAGAACTATAAGTAAAAAACAATTATCCTGACAATCCTGTACAGAAAACAGGGGTTAAAAGAGGACTGCTTCCCCAGAAGACTTCTGGGATTATGTCAAGTTCACATATAATGTGGACAATGACATTTCTATTTTCTCTTCACATTTACAAACACGCATTCCTTTAAAAAATATCAATCATCACTAGGCTTGAAGAGGTCATGCCTGTAGGTTATAAAAGAGTGTATAATACTGCATTGAATGTTCTTTCATTATAATATTAATAGAAGTTTCCCATGGTAGAAGTTGACATATCTCACTAAGCTTTTGCCTCTGGGGATAATTTTGATAAATTTACATAATCCTTGGTACCAGTGAATATATATGACTAGCTTCTTTCCAAAATCACAAAGTTTGAAATTTATAGAATATTGGTAGTATATATTATGAATTTAAAGCTGTGATAGATTTCCTTTACATTTCAAGTTGATTTAAATGAGAGCCTTTTGTGACATCTACTTAATAGCATATTGTTAAATGTGCTTATATATATTTGATAATCACATATTCATTATATGTTTTATACTAATAAAGTAGATAAAGTAGGGAGATATTTCACAATGGGAGCAAGAATAAATGTTGGTAAAGAACAGTAGATAATCCTACTTCTGAAAGTATCCTATCTGAGATAGAGAGGTAGAAATAAATAGAAATTTTATCTGAAAGTGTTTTTTACCCCCAATCACACAGACAGATATACACATCCCCATATGACTTCTCCCCATATACACATCACAAAGTTTCATAAATGTTCATCAGCAAAAACTCTCTAGGTACCATACGTATGAGATAAGTAATTTCTACTAAAATATTTTTGTTTTATATAATCATCCATGTAGAATTCTTTTATATATATGACTTTCCTAAAGATATCAGTGATAAGGGAAATTTTTTACTGACTTCATATTTCATTTTTTGGTGGTCACTGTACTGATCATAAATTTTAAAGCTATGTAATATTGGTACTAGAAGAATTTTTTATTTATATGTTGAAAACAAAAACTAACTTAAAGATAATGTCAATACAATTGAAGAGATCTCTTTTAAAGCAAGACAAGCTACAGCTAAATCATTACTTAAAATATTTATTCTATCTGAAGAGTCCAACAGCATCTATAATATATTCTTATTTTTTTATAATAACGGATTATTAATTGGTGATTTATGCTTGAAATATATGAAGAAAACGTTTTTGTTCTCTACTCAAACTTTGAGATTTTAAAATGTCCAAGTGAGAGTAAGGAAGTTTTATATATAATGTTTATTTGTAAAAATTATCTAAAGTTAGTAATTAAGTACTTAGAAGAACAATTGTGTATAGTGTGGAACATGTAAATGACTGGTGCTTCTTTTTCTTCATCTCTAAGTCTATTTTGTTGTATATTAAAATGGCTACCCAGACATATTAATGTTTGAGATTTCTATGATTTTTCTTGTTACCTTTTTCTTTTTATCTGTCTCTGTCACTATATTTAGAGTATACTTTTTGCAAACAACATATAGTTGGGTTTTGTTTTTTTATCAGTCTGTCTTTTAAGTAGTGGTTTAGACCATTTATATTTAATGTAATTATTGGCATACTGGGTTGTTTTCTATTGAACCAATTCATTCTTTATTCTTTTGTTTATCCTTTTCTGACCTTTTTTGAAGGGTGGTTTAAGAATTTATTTTTCACTTCTAACACCTTTTTATTTATGTCTCTTTGTGATAGTTTCTCTAAAGATTATGAAATGCATTTTAACTCATAAGTCTAGCTTCAAAAATTGTCAACTACTTTAAAAACAATGAGAGATTATTAAAAATATATCTATTTACCCCTGCTGGCTGTCATATATTACATTTCTACATATTCAATAAACCCATGATATGCTATTATGTTTTTATAACTTTTACTTTAAGCATTCAATAATCTTTAAAAGTATTAAAATAAAATGATACCTAATAAACATCATATTTTAAAAGCATAATATATATAATATGCATATTGTGGTAGGTAAAATAATAGCCTAAAGAGGTATCTATTTGCAGGTAGCTATCTCCAGAACCTGTGGCTATATCAGATTACCTAACAAAGTGTAATTCAGTTAGCTAACTTCTATGGTTTGAAGGTTTGTGACCACCTCAAAATTCTTGTTGAAATTTAACTCCCGATGCAACAGTATTACAAGGTAAGATTTTAGGAGATGATTAGATTATGCAGGCAGACTCTGCTTCAAATGATGCAGAAATAAAGTGCAATTTTGGAAGCAGAAAGCAACCCTCATGAGACACCAAACCTGCTGGTGCTTTAATTGTGGAATTTGCAGCCTCAGAACTGGGAGAAATAAATTTCTGTTCTTTATAAATTATCTTGTAATCCAGTGCAGGCTTGGCTGCTCGCTGCTTCCATTAATAAAAGCAGAGAGATAGGAAAACTCATACACTGCTGGTGGGAGTGCAAACTGGTACAACCTCTATGGAAAGAAGTATGCGATACCTCAAGCAACTAAGAGTAGAACCACCATTTGATCCAGCAATTCCACTACTGGCTATTTACCCAAAGGAAAAAAAGATACTCTATAAAAAAGACATCTGCACTAGAATGTTTATAGCAGTACAATTCGCAATTACAAAGATGTGGAAAGAACCCAAGTGCCCATCAATACATGAGTGGATTAATAAAATGTGGTATATGTATACCATGGAGTACTACTCAGACACAAAAAACGATGGTGATCTAGCACCTCTTGTATTATCCTGGATAGAGCTGGAGCCCATTCCACTAAGTGAAGTATCCCAAGAATGGAAAAACAAGCACTACATGTACTCAACATTAAATTTGTACTAATCTATCAACATTTATTGGCACATATGGACACAACATTTATTGGGTGTTGGGTCAGGTGGGAGTAGGGAGGAGGTGATGGGTAAATTCGCAGTTACTGGGTGTGGTGCATGCTTTCTGGCAGATCTGCATGCTTGTAGCTTTTACTGGGGTGGTGCCAAGGCAATTTATGTAACCAAAGCCTTTGCACCCCACTAATATTCAAAAAAAAAAAGTCAATAAAAAGGACGATTGTAGTGAAAAGAAGTGACCTTATTTCAGAGTGAGCAGTGTGCAAATGTCCAAGGCTTGTGCCTCAAAGAAACCATTTCAAATTCTTGGGTGGAGGGTAGGGGTTTAAAAGTGGGATGTGGAATGAGGGGCATGTAAGCATGGCAAGGAGGTGCTGGGCGGTGTGACTTGTCTGGATGACTATCTTGAATTATTGCTCCACCTGGTGAATGGGCTGATGTTATTCTGAAGGCAGTTTACCTATAGATTAACTGCAACCTTGAAAAGTAATCTCCTAGTGGAGGTCTGGTTTTTTTCTGTCTCTGGAACTCTAAACAAGCACATAATTAGATAAGGGAAACTTGTGAAAGGGAGTGCATGGTGGAAGAAGGAGGGTAAAGGTTAATATTTCATCCTTAAGAACATAGCAAGTAACAGGCAGAAAATTTCAAAATTGGACACTGAGAAACAGGGCACTGGTTACATAGTCTGTGGTATTTTGTTATAGCAGCACCAATGGACTAAGACAGCATTTGGTATTGCTAAATTGAGTGTTTCTATAACAAATATCTAAAAATGTGAAAGCAGCTTTGGAACTGGGTAATGGGTAGAGGCTGGAAGATAAAATACTATTCTAGTGAGAGCTGAGGAGAGGATATCTGTAGACATATCCTCAAACTTCTTAGAGACTACCTAAGTGGTTGTGATCAAAATTTTGGTAGAAATATAAATAGTAAAGGTCATTCTCATGATTAGATGAAAATTAGAAATATCTAATTGGAAACTGGAGGAAAGATGATCCTTGTTACAAAGTTGCAAAGTATTTCACTGAATTGTTTGCATGCTCCAGTTCTTTGTGAAAGGCAGAATATAAGAGTGATGTGCTCTGATATTTGAAAGAGAAATCTCTAAGCAAATGTTCAGGGTCTTGCACAGCTTCTCTTAACTTGCTATAGTAAAATTCTATAAGAGGCAAACAACTTGAAAGATGGAATTTATAATTAGAAGGGAAGCAGAACTTAAAGATTTGAAAAATTCTCAGTCTAGCCAGATGATAAAGAATAGAAAGGTACGTTTGAGAGAAAATACTAAGGGTGTGTCCAAGTGAACATTTGATTAGATTAGAATGGACAGAAGGAAAACAGATGCTATTTATCCGGACAATGAGAGAATGTCCTGAAAGCATTTTGGAGATCTTCTAGGCTTTCACTCCCATTAGAGGCTCAGAGTGCCAGGACCTAGAAGGCAGCATGGTTACAAGGGAGGGGCCCATGTTTCTAATGGAACCTCAGGGTTTGCTGCCCAGGGTCACCTCAAGTTTTTGCTCCCCACATTCCATTGCAACACTCTTTGGCTCCCCTGTCTGTCTTGAGCTGACCCAGGTAGAGCTTGAACCACCACTCCAGAGGTCACAAGGGATAAAACTTGGCAACATCCACAAGGTGCTAACTTCACAACTGCACAGAGTGCATGAACCATAGATGCACGGTGACCTCCACTTAGATTCTGAAGGCACCAGAGAGGCTCAGGGCCCAAGTAGAGGAATGCTGCAGTGGTTCAACACCATAGGCAGCCCTCACCAGGGCAATGCTTTGTGGAGCTGTGGGGGCGAGGCTGCCCCCAATACCCCACATCTGTAGAGACACCAGCTAGCAAAGCCAGCCTGGTAGAGCCTTAGGTATCTGACTCCAATTTGTGAGCATTGTGATATAGGCTGGGCCCAGCAATGTAAAGGGGGTGGGGCTGCCCAGAGCCTTGCTGGCCCAACCCCTGCCCTGGGATGTCCAGAAGGCAGGACATGGAGTCAAGGAAGATTTTTCTCAAACTTCAAGATTTAATGTTGTTTGATTTGTAGAGTTTTAGAAGTACTTGGGACCTGGTAGCTCTTTCTTCTTTCTTAGTGTTCCCTTTTGTAATGGAAATGTGTATCCTATGCCTGTCCCACCATTTTATTGTGTAAGCATATAACTTGTTCAATTTCACAGGCTCATAAATGGAGAAAAATTTGCCTCTGGATGAAACATACCTTTGAGTCTCACTCATTTATAATTTAGATATTTTGATGAACTTTAGACTTTTGAACTGATGCTGGAATGAATTCAGACTTTGGGGGCTATTATGATAAAGTGAATATAGTTCGTATGTAAGGGGGAAAGCAATTTGGTGGGGAGGGCAGGGATGGAATGCTATACTTTGAATGTTTGTGCTTCCTCAAAAATTTATGTTGAGACTTAATCCTCAATGCAGCAGTGTTATGAGAGGGAACCTTTAGGAGGTAATTGATGAGAGCAGACCCCTAAGGTATGAGATTTGTGGTTTTATTAATATAAAGGTGGTAGAAACAGTGCCCATCCCTTTTACCCTTCCATTCCTTCTACCATGTGAAGACAAAGCATTCAGCCCATCCAGAGGATGCAGCTGTAAGCTGCCGTCTTGGAAGCAGAGAGCAGCCCTCACCAGACATCAAAGCTGCCAGCACCTTGATCTCAGACTTTCCAGCCAGCAGAACTGAGATAAATGCATTTCTATCATTTGTAAATTATCCAGCCTGTGATATTTTCCCATAGCAGCATAAAGGGACTAAAGCACTAACCCATTGACCTAAAATAGTGAGATTATCCAGGATTATTTGGGTGGGCCCAATGTAATCACTAAAGTCTTTCAAAGTAGAAGAAGGAGGCAAAAGAAGAGGTAAGAGTGATATGACCTAAGGAAAACCTTAGCCACTATTGCTGGCTCTGACCACGGGGAATGAGGACCAGGTGCCAAACAATGAAGGCAAACGGCTTCTAGAAGCTGGAAAAGACAAGCAAATGTATTCTCCTCGAGAGTCTTCATAAACAGACACATCTCGGCCAATACCTTTATTTTTAATCCAGAAAGACCAATGTTAGCCTTATGATCTAAGAAATTCAAGATAATAAATTTGTGTTGTTTTAAGCCACTAAATTTGTGGTAATTTGTTATAGCAGCAATAGACAACTAATACACAAGTATACAAGGAAATAAAATTTTAAAAGTTTTTATATTTACTAAACTATTTACCCATTCTGCTCTTATCACCTTTTCATACAGATCTTGATTTGTATCTGGAATCATTTTGCTTCAGTATAAAGAACTTGTTCAAGTATTAATTTTAGGTCAAGTCTACTAGAGATGAAGGCTCAATACTTTTGTCTGCCTGTAAATGCATTTAACCCTTTTTGCTTTGTTGAAGGATATTTTTGCAGTATGGAATTTCAAGTATAATGTTTTCATTTTTTTCTTTGTTAATTAACACTTGAAAAATACTCCATACTTTTTTCTAATCTTCATTGTTAACAAAGCAAAGTTGCCATTATTCATAGTTTTGTGTACCCACATGTAATGAATTTACTCCCTCCCCCATTTGTTTTTAAATTCCTTCTTTATGCTTGTTTTTTAGTAGTTTGTTAATGCTATGCATAGAAAAATGTAATTTCATTTATATTTGTTCCACTTTGGATTCACTAAACTTCTTGGATGGCTGGATTGAGGTCTTTTATCAATTTTTAAAAGTTACATACTGTTATATCTTTAGAAATTTACTCTTCATTCTCTTTCTTCATTCTTTTTTGTGACTCAAATTATACATGCATTTGATTATTTGTTATTGTCTCATAGATCTTAGATGCTCCATTTTATTTTTTTTCACACTTTAGTTTCCCTTTTAATGTTTCAGTTTAAATAATTTCCATTGAAACATCATCAGTTAACTGATAATTTCCTCCTACATATCCAGTCTTCTAATCCATCAAATGAATTCTTAATTTCTCATTTCATGTTTTTCATTTATAGCATTCTTATTTAGTTCTTTTTCAAAGATTTATTCTTGCTGCTGAAAATTTCCATTTATTCACAGATATCAACCTCTCCCTAACGCCCCGCCCCCACCCCAGACATCATCAGAGTTATTTTCTAAATCTCTTTCTGGCTATTTGTACATCAAGTTCATCTCTAAATTTCTTCTTTTGACAGCTTTCTTTCTTTGGTCACATTTATTTCTTCTTCATGAGTCTACAGTATTTTATTAAATTATGAATATTACATGAAATAGAATTGTAGAGACTGGAAGAAATTACATTTACACCTAGAAAAGGGTAGAGTTTTCCATCAGACTTCTAGTGTAGAGAACAGAGTTATCTGTAATTAAGCTGGGTTTGGGCTTCGTCATTTAGCTAGAAACATTGACTACTGCAGTCACATAATTTCAGCACCTGGATAAGGATCTTCTTTTAACAGGACTTGGGATTTGAGTCTGGAAAGACTCCAAAGACCTCTGTGCTTTATAGCCTAGCCATAACTTTCAAAACTGTGGGAATCCTCACTTTGCCTTATAGTCTGGCTGTAAGCCTTAGAGTCTGGTAAGGAATTCTATCCTGCCATGGAGGTTCGTCCCTCAGGAGATCTCTTCACCTCTGCTGCCCTTTTCCCAAACTTGGAGTGGGGAAGGCTGGAGTAAGGTGTTCAGTAAGGGCCTCAAATGCCTTAGAGGGATTTTTCCTCGTTCTCTTTCTTTGTTCATAGTCCCCTTCAAGTTCTGTACACTTATGCCTCAAGGGTCTCTTTCTAACCAATCCTTCCCTTAGTACTCCATGAGAACTTGGCAAGCTTCAGATAGTTAAACTCCAAGGTTTGCCCTGCTCTTAGTCCTCAGACATCTCTGCACATCTGTGCCTCAGTTGGGCGGCATCTCTCTCAGCTCTCTATCTCTGCTCTCACTCTTCTGCAAGAAAACATGTTAGTAGCCCATGGAAGAGAGTTGGAAGGTGGTGTTTGTAGATGATATTTGTAGTAGAGGTTCTTTACAATTTTAAAACATCACACTTGGCCTTTAAAAATTCTAGTTTCCTCCCACCCTCATCTAGGCTGGTTTTCCCTTCTTCCCACTGCTCCACCATAAAGCCATTCGAGTCTTTCCTAACTTTTCGGATTTTAGCTCATTCAGGTTTCTTTTTCCTTAATTCCCTAATGGGTTTTAACAAAATAAAAAATTTCTATGTCATATGCCTTGTTTTTACCTAAATTGGGAATGACATTCTTAACAATGTTATATATACTAAAAGTCTAATGTTTCTTCGAAAACTGTGTTCACCTTACCTTTATTTTTTCTGCACTGTATTAATTTTTTGGGTTTTAAAGTAATCTTACAATGAAGTGACTGCATATTCTATTGTCCTAGCTATTACTTTTTATATTTTTAAAAACTGTTTAAAAACTTCCTGCATGATGTATGCCTATAGATACATATTTAATATTTATACTTAATCTTTTAATCAGTAATGAACATATTAAGCTCCCTGGATAACTTAGTTATAACAAATGCTATTGGCAAAAACAAATGAAGGAACTAAGTGATTAAATTTAGGAGACTAAAGTTCTCTTACACTGAATTTTTATCTAAATTTCTCCTATTTTGTTAATTTTCATAGAAAATTAGCAATATTTACCTTATTCATTTATTGATTTTTAATGATTTTTCTCTCCTGGTCTTCACCTATACATTATTATAACTTAGTTCTCAATTAGATAATGACATGTACATTTTCTTTTCTAGAGCATTTGTTATCTTTTTCAGAGTTAAACTTACTATTTGATCTGACACAGATCAACTCTTATAGCTTACAATCATTCATCTAA
>NW_012148585.1:192732-205078 GCF_000956105.1 Propithecus coquereli
CTCTCTTTTTCTGTCTTTTGTTCTTAGACCTAGGAACAATGTATTAAAATTCTTTCAGGATATTGACTATTACTCTTATTTCAAAAATCATAAGTCTCAAAGGTTCTATCTAAATTTAAAATTGGATATTTTGTGATAGTACTCTAATTATACTCGACTTTCTTTTCAGATTCTTGGGAGCTGTCTTGTTATGTAGAGGTAAACTTAACCATCAAACTTCTTGAAATCCTAATTCTTGGATCATACATTAATGGATTATATATGGAAGGGGTGGAAATGGCCTATTTTATTGAACAAATAGCCCTGAAATCTTTCTACATATAAACTACGTCTGCACTTTTTGCATTATATTCTGAATATTTCAAATCTCTAAGCTTGTAAACCTTGAGATTTTTGTTCCAAAGGGATCATAAAGATGCATATTGTAAAGGGAGTAAAAAGGCATAGATAAGATTTCGGCAGAGATCGTTGATTCCATTCTTCTCATGACATTACTTCAGTGAGAGAGAAGAGGGCTAGCAATTGCATATTCAATGATTTAAAAAGGCAGAACTTAGGCAGGAAAAGAAAACAAATGTTGCCTGAAAAATCTATGAAATAGCTCATAGCAAGAGAACATTATGATGTCTCTGTTGACTTAGTTGTACCCTGAAGCAAGAAGGGATTATTAATATTACCTTTTCAGTTTCTTTAGGCATCTGAATACAGAACCTAGTTGAACAAAAAAGAAAATCCCAGTCTTGGTGTGTGTGGTTAATTTCTGCAGTAGTGGTGCTAACTTGCTCTCTTCTTTATGCACATTTTGTTCCAAATAACAGTCTTGTGTTTGGTGAATGCACACAAGTGAATGATAGTGTTCAAATTGTTTAAAAATGCCATATATGGACGGATAATATTTTAAAATATGAAATTCAATGCTTTGACTCTGCTTATGTTTTCACATTTTTCTTAGTCAGGGAAGATATATGGTAAGGCTTCAGGGAAGACATGGAACAAGGCCAAAAGTACTGGTCAAAAGCTTGAAATTCTTGCTATCTCCTTACCTGTACACACACTACACACCAGAAACTCTATGCCTGATTGAGAAGATAGAAATGAAATAGGAAGTGTAAAGAAAATAAGTTTAGTATGAAAAAACGAGCATACAAGGAAAAAAGAATTCTCCCTATTAAACCAAAAAAGAGATTTATTATAGCTATGCAGAACGAATAGAGGCCTATAACTTTTGGAGCAATATGGACAATGTTCTTTAAGAACAAGGCAAAAGGAATAGCTGCATTGCTCCAGGGAAAGTGGATCATTAATCCGTTTGTATGTATTAATATAATATTAAACCACTAAAATCCTGAATATTCCTGATTGCAGGGGCAATGGATGACTTGTAGTAACTTACGTTAACAGCTAGATAATCTCAGCATTCAGAGGGCCCTGACCCTCACTTCTTGTGTATGACAAGCTCCTCTCTCTGTGCCTTAGTTCTGTTTAGGACTCTAAATCTCTATAACTAAAGAAAAGGGGGAGGCTGGGGGCGGTGACCCACACCTGTAATTCTAGCACTCTGTGAGGCCAAGGCAGGAGGATCTCCTAAGGTCAGGAGTTTAAGACCAGCCTGAGATCATCTGTACTAAAAATAGAAAAAATTAGCTTGGCGTGCTGGTGTGTGTCTATAATTCCAGCTATTTGGGAGGCTGAGGCAGGAGGATCGCTTAAGCCCAGGAGTCTGAGGTTGCTGTTCCCTAGGCTAATGCCACAGCAGTGTAGCTCAAGCAACAGAGTTAGACTCTGTCTCAAAAACAGCAAAAAAAGAAAGAAAGAGAAAGAAAGAAAGAAAGAAAGAAAGAAAGAAAGAAAGAAAGAAAGAAAGAAAGAAAGAAAAGAAAAGAAAAGGGGGAAGGGTAAGGAGGGAGAGAACAAAAAAGTATAAGGTTGCAGTACTATGGATTGAGTGGTCAAATCTTAAATTGAACTACTCAAAAGAAATAACTACTTCTCATATACCAGGTCTGGTAGAATGTAATTCAAAAATGCTACTCATACTCAGTATGTTAATGAGTGGCTAGAAAAATTAATTTCCAATTTTAAATGCTATTGCTATTGAATAAAGTACCTCCTTACAGTTTTTTTTGTAAGTATGCATTGATTATTTTCACATGTCATACTGGGCTTCAGTAATAGTATCAACTGTCCTTTGAATAATCCAATCTTTTTAAAATGAAAAGAACTAACAAATAGTTTCAAACTGAGTCAAGCTGCAGAGTGTCCTGTTGCTATGGTAAACTATACCTGCATGAGGTTCACATGATTTATACACCAAATCAATTAATTGTTTGATCAGTCTAGGAAATATCCATATATGGTGCTTTAAATTTTGATTAGCTTTTTCTGTCTATACATACTATGAGTTTGAGAAGGTAAAAATGATTGGGGGTGGGGAATGGAGAAGAGATCAAAATTTAAAGAAGTCAAGGAGAGCAATGCTAAAAGGCTGAAGCATTTTTTAACTTTATTATGGGCCTTCCCCTAATTAGAGTGCTCTAAAGCTCCTTTTGTATAAATTAGATTTTACTGTCATGTATAATCTCATGGTTTGATGTCTAGCCCTTTCCTTATAAAACTGTCAATCCCATAATTATCTCATTATGCTTTGAAGAGTTGGCATTATTTTTTCAAAATTTGTGGATTAACAGTTATATATGTGCATGTGTGTATAAAACTTTAAATATATTGATGAATAACTCTTATTTCCACAGGTACAAATTGACCACAAATATTATCTTGATGAATCATTGTTTAAGAATACACTTTTATATTTTAATAATGATAGAGTATTAAGTGAGTTACCTTAGATTTTGAAATATGAGGCATTAAATCTGAGACTTCATCACTGTATGATAAAATTAGTTAATATAGGTCGAGTACTTAGAAAGTAACCTCAAGGCCTACTAAGTGTTACATAAATGTGTGCTATAATTATTTTTTATTATTTTTCAACTTTTTATTTTGAAACAATTTTAGACTCATACAATGTTGTACACATTGTTTAGAGAGTCCCTATATACCCTTTACTTAATTTCTCCTAGTGTTAACATCTTATATAACATACATTTATTGAAACTAAGAATGATATAATTACTATTAGAAAGATAATGGCATTTAGTGTTAAAGCACAAGCCATCTCATCCCAGTTCATTGACTGTATGATTTTACAAACAGCTATCTATTGAATGTCAAAGCTCCTCATCTTTAAATTAGAAACTAGAGTGGCAATTTTTTATTTTCTTGGGCCCTCACTAGATAATTGCTGTAATGCAATTAACTGCTTAGACAGACATCATAATGTATGACCTTACTTTCTAAAAAAGAAAGTAGGACCCAGAAAAGCCTGAGCACAATTCAATTGCTCTTATTTGACTATTTCCTAAAGTCCATATTAGGAAGGCTATTTTAGAGAACTGTAAACTGACCATACTTCCTAACATATTAATTGAGCATCTATTATAGTAATTGAGTAAGACTGATGATATAAATATTTAAGATTTACTCTTCTCTCTTAATGAGAAAAGAGCATAGTGGATCATCAAATTATTTCTCACGATTGATTTGTGTGCAGAGTCAAATGTGAACTTGTGGATGGATAACAGGGAGAAAAGAAAGTGCTCTCATCTGCATTTTGCAGATGCAGAAACAGTCTAAAGAAAGGTTAAATGCTTTTTCAATGTTCATATTATGGAATATACTGAATAGATATTCTCCCCTCTCCAATAAGCATCTCACCTGGAAATTTGTTAACCTCCACAACTGACAAAGTTACTTTGTATCAATGTAATAGCTTAAGGGCTATGTTTTATTCCCACAATACTTTCAGAGGAACACTAGTGAGAATCATGATGCAAGGCTTGCTTAATGTGAACTAACATAAATCAGATTACAATAATTGAAGAGTACAATGAAATTTGTTAAAAGAACACTATATATAAGACTATAGAAACAATTTCATTAAAAGTTAATAGCAAAGTTTGTTGCAAAAGAAAAAAAATGGCTGGTGAGCAAACAGAATGAGAACATATTAAGTCTGAATATGTCAAATCCATACTGAGATCTGAGAGCATTTTGAATTACATTTTATTTATTTATCTATCTATCTTCTATTACCTATTTATAATTTAATTGGGATGATTGATGTGAACGAGAAGCAAATAAGGGGGAAATTCATGTATCGTATCCTTGTATATGTTCTTTCTCATCATTTAAATAATCCTTTTGAGGGTAATGCATTTATACCTTGGCTGGAATATGAATTGTAAAAGTATATAAAAGTATATGATGTGAATCGAAGCTGATAGTTTTAAGGATATACATGAGTATGATCAAGGTGGAGTAAAAAATGTGGTTGAATTGTTATACTAGCAGGCTATGATCTTTAAGAATACATAACATTAATATAAAAGAAAGGCTTGCTTCTGCAGAGCGTCAGAGCAAAACAGCAGAAAGTCTTTCTTCAAACCACAGGATTGAAGAAAGACTTGGCTCTTGGGTGTGATCAATTGCTGATATAATAAATCATCTTAAAATTTTTAAGAAAGAGAAAAGTGTAATTTTATTTTGTAACTAATGTCAGAAGAAAAGGAGATGAAATCAGTATCAGAATATTAGGAATTTATGGCATAAAACACTGATAATATATTAACATTGATATGAAAAACAAATAGCACATTCATCATCTGCTTCCAGAAAGTAAATGAAAAAGCTAAATTATCTCTGGAAGATAGATACACATGAGGATCTTACAACTAAGACAAAACACAAACAAATACAACAAACTACCAAAATTTGAACTAGATAATAGTTAGCATTTTTTTAATAGATGCTTTCTCTGTTAGTGTAAGCCCATTAGTTATTTTCTGAAGGTGCCTTAGTAACTTTCATCCTCATCTCCCTCTCCTTAAACATTCAAAGGGATTGGTCAAAGACAATAGCTGATAAATTGAATAAAATGACACACACTCACCTGAAGGAGAATTCTCTATCTGCTGCAAGTAATCCTAGGAGCTTTGTTATGAAAAAGAGCGAGAGGTCCACATTACAGAATTTTCATTTGGGGGGTTGTTTGTCTCATTTCAATTAATTTTCTAGAAGTACAATCAACTTAGCAGGCTTTCTTGAGCAGGCTTCCTGCTCTATGGTGCTGCACCGCAAAGCAGACAGTTTGGCTAGATGATTTTATTAGGATGCAATTAACACTTGCGACCCACCAAAAGCATCTAACTCATCTTTTTATTTACATCAAGTGAAGAAGCATCCCACAAGGCTTCCACAGCAAGGTTCTGACAGCCAGAGGAGTGTTGACAGGTCGTGTCCTTCGGTAACAAGAAATTACAGTATAACAACATTTTAAAAATCCCTATGTTTGAATGAAATTAAACTTCATTGTACAAAAATCCATAACCTATCCCTTTCAAAAATGGAGCTAAAAAAAAAGCTATGGACCTTTTTCTCAAAGTTTTAGGGGTAAAAATAAGGGCAAAAGGCTTCTCTATAAATTCTCTGCGAAACATTGCTCTAAGTAGATTTGTGTGATGAAGAACCACATTTTAGATCTAAATGGCAGTGTGTTTTTATAACTATTCTAATTTTGCTTTGGGTTTGAGATTTGAATTTATCATCTGAATAGTCCAGAATTTGATATAACTTAGAGAGTCAAAATTACGTTGGTGGAAATAAACAGATTCATAAACAGAATGTTGGTGGAAACATGGACAGTAAAGGCCACACTGATCAGGTCTTAGACAAAATGAGAAATATCTTATTGAAAACTGGAGGGGCTCAGGGCACAGCTGAGACCTTGGGGCACACTACTCATCGCCAGCTTAAGTCTCTGCTCACCGTATTTCAGTGCAGCTCTCCTTGGCCAACTCAGCTATGGCTCAAGAGTGCCGAGGTGTGGCTCAGGCCTCTGATCCAGAGGCACAAGCAGTAAGCCTTGGTGGCATTCACATGTTGCTAACTCTCCAGATGTGCAGAGTGCAAGAGTTGAGGAGGCATCACTTCTTTCAAATAGATTTCAAAAGCTGTCTCTCCTGAGAGCCTTAGGACCCTGGCAGAGACCTGTTGCAAAAATAGGGCTACCTCAGGTAGTCTCCCCTAGGGTAATGCCCAGAAGAGCCATTAGGTTGGGGCCACTGCAGAAAGGCCCCACTAGGGCAAAGCTTAGTGGAGCTATGGTGTCAGGGTGGTCCCTGAGACCCCAGGCCTATAAAGCCACGAATGTATAAGGTGAGCTGCAGGTGCATGATGCCAACAACTGAGAGATGTGATATTGACTGTGCCCAGCAAATCCATGGGAGCAGGTTTTCTAGGAGCCCCTCATAGGGGCATGTCTCAGTGTGTCTGGAAAGCAGGACATGGAATCGAAGATTATTCTTAAGCCTTAAGATCTAATTTTGTTTGGTCTGTTGAATTTTGGGCTTACTTGAGAGCTGTTACCCTTTTCTTCTTACCTATTTCTTCCTTTTGGAATGGAAATGTCAAATAGTTTTTAAAAACTTATGTAATTATATCTTAGACAACTAGTAATTGAGGTGACCATAGTTTTATGTCTGATGGAGACTTCACACATATACACACACACAAACACACATACACACACAGGATACAATAGTCCCCCTTTATTTGTAGTTTTCATTTTCTGTGGTTTCAGTTACTTGATTTGAAGTCAATCATGGTCTGAAAATATTAAATGGAAAATTCCAGAAATAAACAATTCATAAGTTTTAAATTACACGCCATTATGAGTAGCGTGATGGAATTTGGCGCCATCCTGCTTTGTCCCGCCAGGGAAGTGAATCATCCTTTTGTCCAGCATACCCAGGCTGCCTATGCTACCCGCCCATGAGTCACTCAGATCAACCTACTGGTGTGACATCATAGTGCTTGTGTTCAAGTAACCCTTATTTTATTTAGTCGTTCTATTTTATTATTAGTTATTGTTGTTAATTACTTACTGTCTAATTTATAAATTAAACCTTTTCACAGGTTTGTATGTATAGGAAAAAACATAGTATGTAAAGGGTTAAGTATTATTTGCAGTATCAGGTATGAACTGGGAGTTTTGCAATGTGTCCCACACAGATGAGGCGGGAACTACTGTTTATTCTGAAACACAGACTGGTAAACATGAGTAAAGTAACTGGCATCCAGTGATTATCACATAGCAGGTTATCTGTCCACTATCCTCCTCCACCTCCTCTTTTAGTACTTGGCAGCTCCTCCTTCACCTTACTCTCCAAATACATAAATAACATATTGTGAGGTGTTAACTGATAAAAGCTACTGACGGTGATGTCCAACAAGGGTCAATATGGTTGTAAATCCATAGATACATAGAACACGTTTCTTTCTTTCTTTGTAACAATGATGAACCAAAAACCATAGATATTTTCTGGTGAACATGAAGCAGTACATATGGAAACATCATTTATTCATTCACCTCTCCAGTCAAATATATCAACCTGGGCTAAGGATAAGGGTAGGCTGTAGAGACAATGCAAAGTGCAAGTGAAGACTGATCAATATTCGATAGAGTTAGTAATGGAAAGTCATTCACTCTTTTGATGATAAACTCATCATTTTCTAAATGTATGACAGAGTTTTATTGGAATCAATATAAGTATGTTCAGCTTCAATTTCGGTTACTAACTGTAATGGTTTAAATTTTTGTGTACCATCTAAAATTCATGCTAATGCTTATTCCCCAATGCAACGGTATGTAGAGGTGAGACCTTTAGTAGATGACTAGGTGGAGCCCTCATGGGTGGGATTAAAGCCCTTATTAAAGGGCTTCAGTAGGTGAGTTTGGTCCTTTTTGCCAGTCTGTTCCTTCCACAGGTGAGGACACAGTGTTTGTCCCCTTTGGAGGATACAGCAACAAAGGCACCATCTTGAAACAGAGAACAGCCCTCACCAGACATTCAATATGCCAGTGTCTTGATCTTACAACTTCCCAGCCTCCAGAGCTATGAGAAATAGATTTCTGTTGCTTATATGTTACCCATTCTCAGGTATTTTTTTGTAGTAGCATGAACGAACAAAGACACTAACTTACATAAATTTGTTAGAGTGACATCCCACAGCTGTCAGTCACAGTCATGGCTCTAGGCAATTGGTTAAGCACTGGAATCCTGCCAGCATATACAATGTCGTTATGTTCTTTGTGAAACAAAGTAGGTGATAAATCTAAACTATTCCTTTATATGTGCCTGATAAATACCTAACACATCCTTTCATAAATTCCATGTGGGTCTCAGACCCAGGGTAGGTACCTTTTATATGGAATTTCTTGGGCTTAGAAGAGTTACATTATGGACATACTTACCTGCTAAGGGGAAACTCCTAAAGATCAAATAATCTTTAGCATTCAAAAAATATTCTACTGATAATGCAGATATGATAGGCAGTTGGCAAGGCATTTTGTTTGGTGTTGGCTGGTGTGTACTTGCATGGTAGGGGTACTTTCTAGAACTGCTTAAATTTCCCCTTCTTAACAGTAGCCCTAACTCACCCAGCATGGGAAACAAAAGACTGTTCTGACACTAATTTTCCCAGAACGAGATGAAATGAGCCCTGGGTTAGATGGAGTCCAAGGGAATGATCCAAGGGCACATCTCAGCAAAGTCCTGACAGGATGAACGAACGCCATCAGCTTCAGATGATGTCTTTGATAGTCTGATGAATGCTATGAAGGTGTGTACTTTTACTTATTTTCTAGACACACAGCATTATTTACAAGCTAATAAATATCAATATTTAGAATTTAACTGTTTAAAATTGCATGTTATCAAGGAAATTGCTTTCTTCTCTTTTACCAAAGGTTCTCAATGCTGGCTACACATGAGCATCACTGGAAGAATTGTTTAAAATATACAGGGATCCAGAAGGCATCTCTGGAAAGTGTTGCTCGGTTTGTTTGGGGTAAGGTGTGTAAAACCTGGGACCCTGTAGTGCAAGAAGTTCAAGGAGTATAAGTCCCAGGACTCTGTACTTTTAATGTTTCACAAGAATTTCAGATGCATATTTTTGGCTGAAAGTTGCTAAAATGCTATCAAATCACTTGGCTAATATCACTGATAGCTTCTTGGTGGTTGTATCAGTGGCAGAAGTCCTCAGTAGAATGATATTTTTATACATTGTAAGGCAACAGAGAAATATTTCCAATGCTGAAAATAAAAGTAACTTTTGGCTGTAAAAATGGCTCAATCCCATTTCTTTGAGGCAAGATAATAAATCTCTATGAATTTGTCCCTGAGGAAAAATTTCCATTTTCAGAGCACTTTGCCATTTTTATAATGGGGGAAAGAGCAATAAAATGCTTGTGGCAAAACAGCAATTCAGAGCTGCACTTACTGACTTCTTTTGAACCAAAGTTGATGGTGTCAGTGAAAATTGTCCCTGTCCTGTGGACACAAAAGAAGGCATGAAGTTTTCACATTTTTTTTTCTGTTAAGTTCAATAAAAATATTTCAGCTTTCGAAAGAGAAACATGCTAATTCTTAATATAGCCATATACCCATCTGTCATTTTAACAGAATAATGACAAAGTTTATATTCAGTTAGAAAATCCATGGCCTCTGATTATTCCTAAGGATGTTGGGTATGAATCTTTTATCATGTGGAATCCTAGGTAATATTAATTTGCTTTATTCTAAGAGATAAGTTCTACATAATTTTTAGATATGCTTGTACCTACACACAAGTCATTTAAGCTCTAACTCAACTTCCTTACTTGGAAAACTGGGATATTTGGTGATATCTTCAAATTGTGTGTAACACTGAGCATGTTTTAGTTCAGGGTTTAGCAAACTCCAGCCTCGAAGCCAAAACCACTGACCGTCTATTTTTTGTATAAAATTTTATTGAAATATAGCCATGCTCATTCATTTATACATTATCTGTAGCTTCTGTGGCATTACAACAGCAGAGTATAGTAGTTATGACAGAGACCGTATGACCCACAAAGCCTACAATATTTACTATATAGTGCTTAATAAAACAAGTTTGCCAACTCTTGTTTAAAATAATTGGTAACATAATATCCAATTGAAAATTGCTTTAACTATAATGGATTAATTAGTTCACATATCTAGAGAAAGATGGCTTCCTTAAACAATGGCTAGTTATTAAGAAAACTGGACTGTCTTTGTACTCTTGCATATAGAGGCCTGAACTTATATTCATTTTCCAAAGCCCTCTCTGAGAGATTTCAAATCATATGCCTTCTTAAGCTGCCCATAAACCAGAAAGCCTCCTTGGAGTCATTTAAGCTTCAAACTGTGAGCCTACCTTAGCCAAAGGATTTTTCCTTAGTACTGAAAAGGTAAGCAAATAAGTCATATTTATGTTTTTTTTTATTTCTCATAAAACAAATGGTTTGAATGTTTACAGATTCTAATTCTACTAAAAGTTCTTAGAAAACACACCATGATTTTATTCAAGAATGAATTTTTGCATATCAGTCAAGGACAATTTCCTGGTTCCTTCTTGGGGTAAGATAAATTTTATTTATTATTCTATTTATATTGCATTCATGTAGGGAAGAGTGGTTTATTAAAAATTAATTTAAGGTTATGAAAATTTCCCCTTTGAGTTTGACATAATTTTCTGGGTTCAATTTCATGTATGATATAACTGTGGTACAATTAAGGTTTTGCCCAAAGCTGCTGTAAATAGAGTACTTTGGAACCAAAAGTTATTATTTATCTGTAGTTGATACCTGGTCCTATTTGATCATTCCAAACATTTTGTCTTAGGATCAGGAAACATTCACAAATACATGAATATTTTCAGCAGAAGTGTAAGGCAAATTATATTCTCAAATATGATATTTGGTGTCTACATACATTTTTAAATTAAATAGGAATATCATATAATTGGACTTGTTAAGAGAGAACCCAAACATAAAATCATTCACATACAGCCAACTGATCTTTGACAAAGAAGACAACAATATGCACTGAGGAAAAGAAGCCCTATTAAATAAATGGTGTTGGGAAAATTGGATAACCACGTGAAGAAAAATGAAACTGATCCATATCTCTCACTACTCACAAAAATTAATTCAAGATGGATAAAAGACTTAAATGTAAGGCATGAAACCATAAGGATTCTAGAAGAAAATGTAGGAAAAACTCTTCTAAATATTGGCTGAGGCAAAGAATTTATGAATAGGACCCCAATGGCAATTCCAGCAACAACAAAAATAAATAAATGGGGCTTGATTAAATTAAACAGCTTCTGCGTAGCCAAGGAAGTATTCAATAGACTGAATAGACAACCTAAAGAATGGGAGAAAATATTCCTAAGGTATACATCCAATAAAGGGCTAATAACCAGAATCTACAAAGAAGTCAAACAAATCAGCAAAGAGAAAAACCAAATAACCCCATTAAAAAAATGGTCAAAAGACATCAACAGAAGCTTTTCAAAAGAGGATAGACAAATGGCCACTAAACCTATGAAAGAAATGCTCAATCATCAGGGAAATGGAAATTAAAACCACGATGAGATATTAACTTGCCCCAGTTAGAATGTTTTTATTAAAAAGTCCAAAAATAATATATGCTGGTGTGAATGTACAGAGAAAGGAACGCTTATACACTGTTGGTGGGACTGCAATTAGTACAACCTCTATGGAAAACAGTATGGAGATTCCTCAAAGAACTAAGAGGAGACATACCATTTGATGCAGCAATCCTACTACTGGGTATTTACTCAAAGAAAAATAAGTCATTTTATCAAAAAGACACTTGCACTCAAATGTTTATAGCAGCGCAATTCACGATTTCAAAGATGTAGAGTCAATCCAAGTGCCCATCAATTCATGAATGGATTAACAAAAAGTGGAATATGTATACCATGGAATACTAGTCAACTATAAAAAAGGATGAATTAATGCCTTTTGCAACAATTTGGATGAAACGGAAGACAACTATCCTCAGTGAAGTATCTAAAGAATAGAAAAACAAACACCATATGTACCTAGTATTAAAATGGAACTAACCATTGAGCACATGTGTGCATAAAGGTAAATAAAACTCAGTGGAATTCAAGCAGGGGGAGGGAAGAGGAAGAGATGGGTGAAAACCTACCTAATGGGTACAAGAAACACTATTTGGGAAAACTGCAAGGATTCAACCAAGAGGCTACTGGAATTGATAAATAAATTCAGTAAAGTCTCAGAATACAAAATCAATACACACAAATCAGAGGCTTTCATATACACCAACAGCAGTCATACCGAGAACCAAATCAAAGACTCAATTCCCTTCACAATAGCAACAAAGAAAATAAAGTA
>NW_012148585.1:209661-212032 GCF_000956105.1 Propithecus coquereli
AGAGAGAGAGAGAATAATAGATACCACAAATAATTTAATATGATACATTTAGACAGGAAGGATGATTTCTAATTTTCTGTGGAAAGAAAATAATGGGGGAGCATCATCGGATACTAGGAAAGGTTAGGAATAAAGGATGTCTCATCTTTAAAAGTAAATCAACCTACATTGTTACTACATGTATGTACATTTACTGACTTGGTAATGCTTGGCTATTAATCATATAGAAAGTTTTATAATACCATGAAAAATCTAGGAACATAATAAGTGATCAGCATTGGGTTGAAGGTATGTTTGTTTAAATATTTTGTTTGTTTGTTTGTTTTTATTTTTTGGTTTTTTTTACCGGCATTAACTTGTTTAGGTTCTTACAACTGAAATATTAGTGTTATTTTATTATTATCCACATTTGTTACTTTCTACTTATTGATAACTTTCTAAAGATTGTGCCAAAGCATAGGGTGCTTCATTAGGTGAACTCCCTATTTTTTCCTGATTAACGTTACAAATAATCTTTTATGGCTATAGTTAAGGAATGTCTTGACATATAACAAGTGACTCCATTGTTCTTCTCTTTTTTCTAACCAGATAAGAAAGAATTACTTTATCTAAGCTCTGGTAAATTATTACAAGAAATGGAGCCCGTTCCTTCTGTTCACTTATCTTCTTGGTGTCATTATCGAAGATTTCTTCTTAATTTTAATTATTAATTCCTATTTATTAAAAAAAGAATAGGGTGCACAAAGCAGGAAATCTTTAACTTTTATATTAATAAATATAAAATAAAACAATCCCTTTAGCTTTGATATCAATTTAAATTTATTACAAAGGAAATATATGAAAATACAGATGTAGAAACAAGCAGAGAATAAAAAGCATATCTGATCACCTATCAAGTGACTACCACTATTAATATTTCAGCATTTCTCTTCCAGTAGCCCTTCTAGGTTTCTAATAACATATGCATGCATGCACACATTACACAGAGAGAACATAGTTTTCTCAGGTTACAAAGCTAAAGAGGGCAAAATCTCTACCTTTTACTGTTTTTCATAGAAGGGATTCAGTTCTGTTTTGAGCTTTCTATTCATTCTTGAGAGGGTAAAAATTTAGATTCTGGTCTCTGTCATGCTGGGACGTTAAAAAATATAAGCAACTATTTTGACCTAATCATATAGATATTCCATGCTACTATATATATCACTCCTAGATCATCACACTAAGTTGTTGGATATTTTTTTTTAGGGGGAAGGTTTTTCTAGATGCTATTATTCCATGAACTCTCCTAAGGAAAAAATACACACATTCCTTTTGTGCTCAGATATTCAAACTCAACTATCAATTTCATAATCCCTTTCCCAATGACTAAAGTCTGCAGAGTGAAGGAGTTGGGGAGTGTGAACGGGGTGGAGGGCCTGTCACTTCTTTCTCTTCCCTCTCCCAAACCCTGACTTTTAGAAAATCTCCTTTATGTAGTAACATATACTACTTCTTCATACAGACTATACAATTTATCTTTCAACCTTGTAAGTCTTGAAAATTTAAATTAAAAATATCAGTTCTTTCAGAGCAAATACTCTTTCTGTTCAACAATACCTAAGAATTCCAAAGCTTACCCAGAATTTAAATATCATGAATTAGCTTATTTTGTAATAATATATCATAACTTATCATCATCCCCTGCAACATTTTGGCACCAACTTCCAGTTCTGTTGTTGATACAGGAAGGATGTTGAATAGAATTAGATAACCAAAAACTGTACTTTAAAAATTTTTGAAAATACTGTCCCTTCATTCAGGTCTTTATATATTTCAGATTTTTCAATTTATGAAAGATCATCTGCACATGGACTTTTGTAACAGGTTTTTGTGAGTTAACTATGTATCCTGAACATCTCTTTGGCAGACTTTGAAATGGCTACCTACCTATCAATCATATACATGCAGATTATAAATGCATATATCTCATATTGGTCATTTGAAATTAGGCTTATACAACCATCCTGTTCCATTTAGGTATTACACTACCACCTATAACTTTAAACTAGCTTTGATGTCTTTAATCTAGATAAGCATTTTCTTAAATTTTTTTTTTATTTCAGCATATTATGGAGGTACAAATGTTTAGGTTACATATATTGCCTTTGCCCCACCCAAGTCAGAGCTTCAAGCATGTTCATCCCCCAGATGGTGCGCACCGCACCCATTAGGTGTATGTATACTTAATCCTCTCCTGCCCCCTCCCATTTGTCCTACTTAGCTGATCAATACTTAAAAACTTTTACAAAAGGAAAAATTTGAGTGAGCTTTCTCTGATTATTATTATATCTCACTACTATGAGGCCAGCACCTAAAAGAAAATAAATTTGCT
>NW_012148585.1:212082-213470 GCF_000956105.1 Propithecus coquereli
AAAAAACAATTTTTGAGAGAAAATGCCTTGGGAAGTTCTTCATTAATTAAGTGGTTAACATAACCCTTTGAGAATAGAAAAAAAATGTTTTCTCCAAAAGACCCAAATAAACTGGACTATAAGGAATGTACCTTATCTCTCAAAAAATTAAGGAGCTAGGTCAGTCTTGCCAGGAACTAAAACTGTGGTTCCAGAGAGTCTAAGAATTTCAGTGCTTATATGTACTGTAATAAGGGTCATTTCAAGAGACATTTATAAACCATACGCTCCAAATTCAATCTTCACCAGCACACACATAAAATGATTTAATGTGGAGAATCTGTAAATAGTTTTCTTAAAAATTAAAAACATCTTCACTGAGAACACAAATGTTAAAGTTGAAGAAATGAAAACAACCACACACAAACTAAATGAAGCAAAATCGCACAAATGTTCTTTCTCTAAGCTTGACATCAAGTATTTGTTTCTAGAAGAACAGGACAAAAAATGGGAGCTACTTTAGTGTATGGAATGATTTCACTATCTTTTCTGTTTGCAGTGTAGCTAAGGTCTGATGATAAAAGCAATTTTACAAGAGTTAGGGTTATATAGAATATGAGCTCACACCAGCAAATCAAGTCCCTTCTGCTTTGATTCCTCTCTGCTGCTCTTGTGCTGATACAGCAGACCCATTCCTGAAGCAGGGGGAGAAAGCACTGCTCTTCAGTGGTGTCGCCTTTCAGTCAGGACATTAGGCTAAGATTCCTTCTGCTTGATTCTGGGGACTAATGGAAGGAGTAATCAAATTTTAAAAATCTTTCAGCATTACACCAAAGACGGTCTGTTTCTTAGTGGCAGGATAAAGGATGTAGACAATGGGAATAAGCTATCTGCATCTTTATTGTGTCTTTTTAAAAATGTTTTTAAAATTGCATACACACATATATTCATTTTAGAAAACTGTAATCTACCAAACTATCTGTACCTATATCTAAAAGTTAAAATTTCACTACTCAGAAATAACCATTATTAACATGTTGTTTACATACATATTCATACATACTGTTTTTAAAATACAAAATTGGCTCAGATTTTACATTTAGTTTTGTAATTTGTCTTTATTCTTTGATGTAACAATATATAGCAAATGACTTTCTAGAAAAATACATATTTATCAATTTCTAACTGTTTAATGACCACCATTCTTGTACAAATATCCCTGCACGTGGAATAAATGTGGAATTGCTGCATCTTACAATAGAAGCTTGTGAAGAAATAAAGCACAGTGCGCTTCAGTAACAAAACTTCTTTTCTCTGGCCTTTAAGAACTGATCTGAAAACCAAATCACAATCATATTCTTCTTTTAAAAATATTACTCCAAACTGTTATTCCTGGACATATGAATCCC
>NW_012148585.1:213520-214593 GCF_000956105.1 Propithecus coquereli
CATTGTCTTTATGATGGAGAATGCAAATTCTCTTCAAACTGATATTTGGTTGAAAAAGAACAAACTAATTTATTTCCATTCTGTTGTTACAATTTAAATAATATTTTATAAGCTAAGTTAGAGAACACATGAAATGACTTATGAAACCCATATCTACTTATCTATGTGTGTATGTTTTAAGTCATCAGATAATGAGAACATCTTTGAGTAGCTAGCACTTGCTAATGTTTACAAAAGATAAAATATCACAGAATGTACCTTATAAGATATAAATTAAAAGACACTCTTACGTTGAAAGTCTTTGTAAATCATCTCAAGTATGCTTAGAGATACTCATCAACTTATGATGGGATTAAGTCCTCATAAGCTCATTGTTAAGTTGAAAATATCATAAATTGAAAATGCATTTTATACATCTAACCTACCAAACATCACAGTTTATCCTAGCCTACCTTAAATGTGTTTAGAACACTTACATTAGCCTATAGTTGGACAAAATCATCTGACACAAAACTTATTGTATGATAAAGCATTAAATATCTCATGTAATTTATTGAATACTGTGCTGAAAATGAGAAACAGAATGGTTGCATGGGTATTCAAAGCACAAACACAGAAAGTGTACCGCTTTTGCACCATCATAAAGTTGAAAAGTCTTATGTCAAACCATCAGTAGGGGATAATCTGTAGTCAATTTGCTTGGCATAACCAGTTCTATATTTGCTACAACCTAAAAAGAATGTCAAAATTATTTTTTTATTAATTCATTTAACTTGATGTGGCATTTTTGAAGTAAATGTAAGCTTTGAGTTCTTATTAGTTCATTATCTAGGTTATAATCAATAATATATTACTCTTTTTTGGTTCATCTAGCAATTACTATAAATGGAAAAGTATATAACAGTTTCGAGAAACTGCATTTTTTTCAGGAAGAAACATAATGAAAGAATGACAGATGAGAAAGTTGAATGAGGTTGGGCTGAAGGATATATTTGAATGACAACCAAATTTTCTAGTTTCAGCATTTGCTTGTTCAAACTCAGCTTCACCTACTAATATGCCCAGGAGAACTA
>NW_012148585.1:214643-216199 GCF_000956105.1 Propithecus coquereli
TAGAAGCTTGTGAAGAAATAAAGCACAGTGCGCTTCAGTAACAAAACTTCTTTTCTCTGGCCTTTAAGAACTGATCTGAAAACCAAATCACAATCATATTCTTCTTTTAAAAATATTACTCCAAACTGTTATTCCTGGACATATGAATCCCCAAAAAAAAGTTATCAGTTCTGAATAAGACAGTATTATATTGCTGCATTCTTTATAGCCCATAAAAGCATGCCCATTGGAAGAATGGGGTCTTTAATTAAAAAGATGAAAATGATGATGATGATCATCATCATTATTATAATATTGCTAGTACTGTTTAAATTAGTGAGCTTGGGTTAACAGACTGTGAATTTAGTGAGATTAGTATTGAAATGACATTTTGTAGGTTACACTCAATTATATAAACTTGATGCCTTCTTTACAGAGTCTTTTTTGAGGTTATTAATAAAGAATAAAATCAAAAGATTATATTTAATGTGGGTTGGCTATTTATGGATATGAACATTTTGTGAAAAATAGCAAGTATCTCTTTCAGAGCTACTTCTCCAGCCTGTCATTATCCCTAGAATAGGGTTATGTAAATAGCTGGAAAACTTAGGAATAGTAGCATGGATATATTACAGTGATAAAAATTAGTTCTAAGTACTTTTTTCCTGCCTTTGCAGAATGTATATCTATCTATCTATCTATCTATCTATAATAGGTAATATTTAACTCCCTGCATGTAAAATATACTTCTTGGCATCATCAGATTGCTATAAAAGCCAACATTTGCCAGGTGTCTTAACAAGGTCTTCTGAGACAAAGAAGTGAGGGTAGATGAAGAGGCATTTTATTTTATTTTTTAACGATTACTTTTATTAAAATAGATAAACTGGAAGCAGTTGATATGGCAAGTCAATTTTTTCCCCTGTTACTAAAGCCATGTAAGAGTGATCTGAGAATGAAGGGCTGTTGAGCACAAGCTGGAAGGGATACTATTCTTCACCCAAGTAGGAACCAGTGCCCGGGCCAACGGAGTGTTCTGCACTATGTCATACTCTTATGTACTGTATTATCAATTACAACAGATGGTGTAAGTGGAAGTACAAAATAATCACTAATTACAAAACACTCTTCCCCAGGCTTTCAGAAATAAAACATGCACTGTAGGGAGTATGCTTATGGAGTCTCATCCAGTATTCATGAAGATCAGTTACTCTAAACCTAAGATGAGTTACAAAAAGAAGTACTAACTCTGTAGTTATAAATAAGCCCTAAAACAAATTCCTTTCTCACCAAAAGATTGGAATACTTCTCACAAAACTGATAATCGGAAACAATGAATTTTCAACTGGTTGTCGCTGGTGTGATGTTTTACTGCTTCAAAATGAGACATGCTTAAAATCAAGGCAGTTATGGAATTTAAAAATCTTTCAAGATTTCTTTTTATGCCAGCAAAGTTTATTGAGTGCCTACTATGTGCTAGGCACTGCTCTAAGTGTGTGAGACACAATGATGAGCAAGAAAAAAACATAAACCCTAATCTCTTGGAGATAGCAGTGAAGAGAGAGGTAAAATAAAAT
>NW_012148585.1:217139-219584 GCF_000956105.1 Propithecus coquereli
AAGGAGTTCAGTTTTATTTCTGTGTTTTTTAAGATATGTGCCTTAATTACCAGGTGCTTGGTGTTGTGCTTATGAAATTGACAAATAAGAGAAAATCGTCCCAGTTGGTCAGAAATATAGCGCTGCACAGTATTGGCTTACCAGCCTTGGTATAATAAAATAGAGCAGATTTCACTTACATACACCTTAAATATAGAGGCTGTTCCATGGTATCAGTCAGTTGCCTAAATACTTAGTCTATTTAGTTTCTCATTTCAGACGTGTGTATATGTATGCCCTGAAAGATTTAGTGACTCGATCTCTAAGTTTCCTAAAGTTTAATATACATAGCCTGTGAAATAAAATTCGTATTTACCAACATTATGTCTATGATGAATATAGTGAAATTAATCATTTATTTATTGTCAATATATTTATACAATCATATAACAATTTTATCTATGATGTCTAATGAAAGAGTTTAATATTGTAAGGGATTTCTCCTATGCCCTAGCATTGGCCTTCTATAATATCTTATGTTTCTGTATATTCAGACTATATAAATAGTTTGAGTGCAGATAGTGATTTTCATTAGAAGAGGGAGATTTTCAAATATGAACAAGTGTTCTCAAGGAGTGAAGTAAAAGTCACTATACTGATTTGCCTTATTCCCTCAAGTTGAGGTGCAACCATTATTCTTGAAACAAAATAAGCGTGATTTATCATGATGGTGCTATAAGCTCTCACTATTTATTTCTCCACTCTGCCATACAATAATTCTACACAAGCCTAATGCTTGCTAAATTATATATGTATATTAGTTTTAATTTTGTGTTTCATCAGACAAGGAAGTGATTTAATCATGACACATTAGTTTGGAACAAAACAGCCATATGGTGCACATTCTACCTTGAGATAAGTAATTCTGGCCAGCTTCTTAATTTATGTTTTTCTACACATATATTCTCTGCTTAAAATCCATCTATTAGACAAACAAACTTGAAATAGCATATAGTAATCTACTGACTGGGTTAAATTCAGTTCAGCCAAGTAAAATGCTGGATAACTTGATTAAAGCTTGTCTACAACAAAGCTGTCCAGTGAGAAAAACTGGATCCCAGAGCCTCACAACACAGACATTCTGATGAGATTTCTGGTTCTTTTTTCTCATGACTTTTGGATATTCTAAGAACAGCTTTTTGTGTTTTTTCTGCAAAAAAACAAGTACAGAATAGCATGATAAAATTGAAAGAAAATTAATGATTAGAATTTGTTTCTGAAAGGGTTTCATTCAATGTTTCAGCACACTTGGCTTATGCATTTTAAAATGGAGAACATTTAATAGTCAAAGTCTGTATGTTTCTATTTATGTTACTTACGTTTATTGCCATGTAAGTAACATGAATTAAACTTTAGAATTAAACCTAAGAAGATCTTTAAGGCCACCAATATTTCATGATTTATATTACATCTGAGGCAGACAGAGAAAGCAAAATTATCTTCAGAAAGACAAAGTATAAAGCCTTCAGTGTCAAAGTTTTCCTAATTATTCTGCTTATTCTGTCTAGGTTTATCTTCCCAAATTCATTTGAACTTTTTTCACCAAATGGTATATGAACACTGAAATTCTTAACTGCACTGAGAGGTACCATGTGATCAGGTGATCTGAAATAAAATAATTCTGCTTTTTTAATGCTTTCTTTTTGTTCAGTGGTGACCTTATATAAACCAAGTGTTCCCTATGATCTTCTGATGTTTCCTACTTTTTTTTCGTTTTGTTTTTAACATTTCAGACCAAATTGCTGTGATTTCATTCCCTGGTATTTATGCAAAATATTTCTCTCTTTTTCCCCTTTTTAATTTTTCCTGATGAAGTATCTACTTTATTTTATTTTTACATGACTTTATTTTTTTCAGATTGAATGAGGTATAATGAAAAAATATTAAAAAAATGGTATATATGCAAGGTGTACAATGTGATGTTTTGATAAATGTATACACTGTGAAATGATTGCCTCAGTAAAGCTTCTTAACGTACCCATAATCTCACAGTTATCTTTTGTGTGCGTGTATGTGGTAATAATACTTAAGATCTACTCTATCAGCAAATTTCAAATACATAATACGTTATTATTAATTACAATCACCATGCTGTACATTAGTTCTTCAGAACTTATTTATCCTATAGCTGTGAGTTTGCATTTGTGAATCCATATCTCCGCTTATCCCCTAGCACCTGACTTCTGGTAACCGTGCTTCTATTCTCTCTTTCTCTGTTTCTGTGTTTATGTTTCTCATTTTAATGTAAAGGAATATTAACCTTTTTACTCACAGAAAGCAAGGACTTCTCAGGAAACACTGAAAAAGATAATTGACTTTAAAAGAGAAAAATAGGGTCAGGTGCAGTGTCTCATGCCTGTAATAACAGCAATCCAGAGGCCAAGGCAGAAGGATGACTTGAGTCCA
>NW_012148585.1:219634-221431 GCF_000956105.1 Propithecus coquereli
GAATTATTTTTCTTATTCTTTGATAGTAATAATTTAAAATATACTATTATTTTTAGAAACAACGTTAATTAAGAATTAATTCTGCCCAGTCCAAGATAAAACAAAAAACAAAGCAGAAGACAAGAAAGTAAAACTTAAAAACTTAAAAATGGAGGGATTCATAAAGAAATACTAGTGCTTTTTTTCTCAGTGTCCTATCTCTCCCACTGTGTCCCCAAATTTGCTAGTGAGGAGAATTTGGTGGAAAGGATGGTCCTAGTTGATGTCTTCTCTGTATCATTGTCCAGCATTTTCATTTTTCTTCCCATTTATGACATCACATTGAACTCCTTCAGGGTTAGAGTGGAAGACAAGAAGAGAAGAGAATGTGCAGTAAAGTCTGCACTTGACTTCCACTGATCTGGCATTGATTCCCTCTAGCCATCAGCAATGTTTAAAACGATTGTTTTCTTCTTTTATGGGCACATTCTCCTGTACTTAAAACCTTATCTTTTTACTTTAGAATCTCTCACCATCAGTTTCCTTGACACGGCCAAATTTATCACACTTGAGAGTTGTTCAAAAGTTTTACCTCTTCTCCTGACCTTCTGAAAGTACTTCCCTAGCTGCTTTCTTCTGAAATCATCTTTTCTCTCCTGACGGTCTCCTTAGGCATGATTTGAGACATCCCCAGATGGGCTCCCAAGTAACCGACATCTTCTCCACAGGAATCATGCATTTCAGACCATGTATTCATAGTGAGTAAAGGTCCTTAAATTTAGCCAATTTTAATGTATTCACTTAGCAGGGACTTCTATTTTCACCATTTCATCCTGTGTATTTTTCAGGTGTGAATTGAAGTCTGTGGACTATATGTGGAATTCACAGAAAGGAACTCTAAAGCTACTATTATAAAAGGGCCTAATATATATTATACAGTCTTAATGAGATAGAGAATTGCCACGGAGAAATGAAAACTTATAAAATAACAGTAAATGAAAATTCTATAATTTGAGAGAACAATAGTTGAAAACTTCCCTGAAAGGACTTAACAGCAGAGTAGAGATGGCGAAAAAAGGGTCAGTGAACTTACAATAGAGCCATGGAAACTGCACAATTTGACAAGAGAGAGAAAAATGTTTTTAAAAAATATGCTGAATAATATTAAACATGTAGAAGAAAAATAAAAAGAAAACCGCACATTATGGTCAAACCGTTGAAAACTAAATTCAAAGAGAAAATTATGAAAGTAGCAGAGAAAAACGACACAGGAGAACATGGTGCTTTCGTTCCTTTCTGTAGATCCAAGTTTCCACCGGGAACAATTCTATTCAGCCTCACAAATTCCTTTTCATGTTGCTTATAATATAGGTGAGCTATTAACCAGTTCTTTCAGCTTTCAGCTCTCTGAAATGGCATTTCTTTCACCATCACTTTTGAAGGATATTTTCACTGGATATTGAATTCTTTCAGTGCTTTAAAGCACTTTCCTCCTTTCAGTGCTTTAAAGATATCAATCCATTGTCTTTTGGTCTCCATTATATCTGGTTATAAAATTTATCTAAAATTATGTTAATGCAATCACCTAGAATAGTATTTAAAAATAAGAACATATTTAGAGGACTCACGACACCTGATTTCAAGACTTCTTATAAAATCCCACTCATCAAGACAATGTGTAAATGACAAAAAGAAACACATATAGATCAATAGAATAGAAATAGAATCTCATATACAGTGTCCCTTCAACAAATTTTCTAAAACAGCTGAATGTCAGTAGGACAAAAAAATTAAAGAATTTTGATGTCTTTGGCATAG
>NW_012148585.1:221481-223529 GCF_000956105.1 Propithecus coquereli
ATATAATATATGTCTAGTTCCTTTACTTGAATGGAAAGTGCAATAGACCAAGAACCTTGCTTAGTTTAATGTTTAATCCTCAATGTTATATATGAAGTCAGCACAGTATGAACTAAAGAACTGTTGCTAAGTGTATATAAAACCTAGGATTCTTATTTTCCATAGTAGCGAGAAAAAATGATTACTGAGAAATTCTGAAGACTATAAATATTGAAAGTTGGGTACACTTATCTTGTATGATTGAGTTATTTATTAGAGAACATTGGGGGGCAAATCTCTGCAGTGTATGCACATCTTAGCGCACAGTTTCTGTCGTATTTCTGCGCATCTCCTGAGGCACTGACTGCCTTTGTTTAGAGTCTAACTAATCCTTTACTAAAAGGATTTGTGCTATGGAATCTGGATTCAGTCAAAAGGCCAAGCTCAAGGATCTAGAAGGCATATGTTGCCCCAAGGCCACAGGTTCCCAACCCCTGGTTCAGATCTACATTTTCAAGTATGTTTGTATAATGAACAGCCTTAGAAGATAGAGATAGTATCTTCTTGTAGATCAAAGAGCAGGTTCATTTACTGTCCCATATAATAAAGATAACATCTTTTGGGGTGAAGGTCAGGTAGGTTTACTGTCCACTATAAAAGACTTGAGTTCCCTAATCACAGGCTTCCCATTCTGTATAACACAACTCATTGTATGTTCAGGTGTTAACTGGTCCATTTATCCCTTCACACATCATTATGTACCCATAATAATTAAAAATGAAAAATATTTTTAAAAGAGTCAAAACATAGGGTCCAGATTAAAAAATTACTCTAAATTAGAATATGCTTTTGTAGCAAAAATAATACTATAAGCTTGAAATAAGTTTCTGAAACAGATAAAAATCCACATTCAATTTTCCTATCTCCTCCGCTCTCTGCTAGTGTCCAGGTAGTGACCACCATTGTCCAGATTTATTATTTGTATGTTTGATTCCTCTTTCTTTATTTGAATGGCTGTTCAGGATAAAAGAATACTATGATTAGATATGAATATTATCTTCTTGCTATCCATAAACTTTTATTTCTTTTGGATAAAACTTAAATTGTTGATTCATATTTCTTCTTGCAAATCACTTTTCATAATCCCAGCCACACAGCAAATAATATCAAACAAAAAAAAGGCATAGGAAGATATGCTGTCAATCATAATATCTGTCTTCTTTAGTAGACATTCTTCTTACTTTGGGATATTAATAACATTTCATTTTCATAATCTTATAGAATCCCATGAAGTTGTAGCAATCATTTCCATTTTGCAAATAAGAAAATTGAGTCAGGAAATTGAAATAATATGCCCTCAAAAAAAATGTCCCTGTAAGTAAGTAAGTAGCCTCAGCCAGAATTATTTGACTTTGAAATCCTCAAAATATAATTTCAAGAATTCCATCTTTATCTGTCATGATAGCTCTTTTACTACAAATTCAATTTCTGCTTTTTCTTGTTAGTTTTCACCCTCTTTCACTACAAATTTAGACATTGGGGCAACTTCCTCTACTGGAGAGGATCTTTTCTTTCTATTCTTCTTATACTTTCTTTTTCTTCTTTCCTGTGGACTCAAGTATATTTTAAAGATTGAGTTATTTGAATATAATACACCCATAGGCCATGTAAGTATTATGCAACCTGTGGAGATGTTATATTTGTTCAGCACAACATTTTCAAAATTGGAAATTTTATGTTAAATTTCAGATTAGCAACTTTTCTCGAAGACTGACCAGGTCTTACAACACTGGACCCATGTTATTGCATGAGAACCATCCGCTCGAGCTGAATAGTGGCAGTACCCTTTAAACAGTACATGGGAAGTTTGCAATAGGCTCAATTGCCTTCTTTGTCTTATACCTGGCTGCTTCCTCATTTATGTTGTAGACCAGGACCCTTAGGCATTTGAATTTGTGTTACTTGATTTATATAGTATTGGTTTACTTATACAGATGACTAGGAGCTACTGCCCTGTGCCAAGAAATTGTTATGGCTCATAGAGTTATTTTATTTCAGAGCTTTCTGAT
>NW_012148585.1:223579-224995 GCF_000956105.1 Propithecus coquereli
ACTCTCATCTAAACAAATATTTATTCTTGCCCTTTAGAAAGATGCAATACAGGAGGTTTAGCCCAATAAAAGGAAGAAATGTAGTTTAATCATGCAAACCAAGGAACAGGTCATTGTACTGACTTTATTACCAGATGGCAGTCTAGTTATTTGTATTTCTGTATTTTTAGATATTAATCTAGAAAACAGAAATTATAGGTGTATCTCAATGCGTGGATGTGTACATGTGCATGTTTGAGTGAGTCTGGGAGTATGTGTGTATTCACATGTGTGGAGGCTGTTACAGGATAATGCATGTGAAATGATTTATTTTTTGCTAGTACATGATTTTTCAATTTTGGATACAATTATTAATCAAGTTACCCCTGCTTTTTAGGATTCACTCAATTCACATAATACTCTGCTGGACCTATGTTACTGCATTATGAAAAGAGATTCATAAATAGTTAAAATTAAACCATGATCATCAATACACATGAACAAAATCCTACATAAACATTGGTATGCATAGTGATTCCTCTTTTAGATTTAATAATTTCCAGTCGGTTTCTTGGTTGTTTTAGAGAATTATCCTGGATCAAACTCTAGAAAGAATACAACTTTTCCACTGACAGGATCATCCCAGACGTCCCTCCACTTTCCAACCCTACTCTCGTCTCAGAAACTTGCTGCATTCGACCCCCTAAACAGACTTGCAGTCATCAGTGCATTCTCAGGGTGTTCTTGGTCTACAGAAATAAATTTTGTATTTTCTAGCTATCACCTGGGAGCTATAAACCACATCGTGTGATCTAGAATAGGCATTAATTACTGCCTTAAATCTCCCTATCTGGTAGGAATGTATGGAGAATATTTAGCACTTAGCTAAAAAGTAGAAACATATCTTGGAAAATGCTCTCTTCTAGAGTCAAGGCACGTGTGTCTTGTTTGGCAATCTTTATATACTTTTCCCTAGCAGATCAGTTTTTATCAATTTTATCTGTTAAAGCTCTTTAGAATAACATATGGATGCATTCTATAACAGTGTAGAGTATTAGAGGGTTCTATTTTCTGTAGTTAAAAGAAATTTAACTTGTAACAAGTGACTTCTTATTATTGCAGATCATTTTAACTTATCATTAGTATTGGCCAAAAAGTGACAGATGCTAGACCATTAAACAGGCTAAAACAAAGGCGAACAGAATGGATTTTGATTATCGTGACTTTCTTTACTGATAAGCACTTATGTATGAAGACACCGTACTTTTGGTTATGTAATTGCAATTTCCTTCCCCTCCTCCTGATATGGCCCAGCTATTTACATTATTTTATAGAGTGGTGGTTAAAGAGCAGGACCTTGGACAATTCTGAGTTCAAGTCCATTTTCTAGATTTATGGCTTATTCTCTATAGGCCTCAATTTCTTCAGTTTTAAAAT
>NW_012148585.1:228035-230538 GCF_000956105.1 Propithecus coquereli
TGTGTACACATGGCAGTACAGAAATATTAATTCACACAATCCCGTCTTTTTATTGAAGACATATTGTGTTATGGAAAAGAAAATCTGATAGTTTAATTCATACTCGATTTTTCTCTTTCTCACTTTTTTCAATATATTCCTTTGTTAGACCTTTTTTTTCCTGTATCTCTATTTTCCCATCTTTAAACTGGGGATAATAATTTGTAAACATATCTGAATAAAATGGAATATTAGTGTTTTATCTCTATCCTTAGAGATTTTTTGTACTTCATAAATTATCTATTTTTTAACTTCAAACTATCACTTTATGCCAGTTTCCTCCCTATCTCCAGAAATTTTTTAAAGACATTTTTGTCTATAGAACTAATCAAAAAAAATCCTCTCTGACCATGTATTTCTCTAGTTGTCTATCCCTGTTATTAGTCTTTGAATTCATAGTTTTACTTCTTGAAAAAGTAATTTCTTCTTACAATATTAGTTCTTATTTACACAAATTGAGTGATCTCCTACTCCTGTTTTAAAAGGGTTCTTGCTAAGATCACCAACAGCTATTTGACAAAATTATTTAAAAAAAGTTGTTTCTTATCTATGAGAGTCAAACTCTGTCAAAATGTCTTGCTTTCAGAAACTCCTCCAGTCTCAATGAGACTGCTCTCTTCAGTTTCTTCACTATAAATGTCCATTCATTCACATTTTATTCTGATACCTTGACATGCCCCAGGGCTCCTCACGACTATTTTGCTTCATGCTACACCCTCCTACTACATAATCTTTTGATTCTTATGGCTTCTAACACCTAAGATAGACTCGTGCTACCCGTTCCAGATCCATCCTGGATTTGACTCCTAAACTGTGTACATGCTTAAGAATTATCTAATGGGCATCTGTACTTGAATTTTCAACAGGCAACAAAAATCCAGAAGCAGAAATCCCTAAAGTTTGTTCTTTCTTTTGAATAAATTCATCTAAATTGAAAACATAATTTCGCAGTCATCACAGAATCTATTTACTCCCTTTATAATTTAGTCATTTAATTAATCACGAAGACTTCTGGTTTTATGTCCTTAATAGCAATTGTAATCTTTCTGTTTCTATTAGCACTAACTTGTTTAAATACACATTAACTTGTATTCATAGAAAGTATTAAATCTCTTGTGTCTAATATTGCCCTTCCCACCAGACCTTCTTCCACAGTGCAGCTGAAAGATCATCCCCACACTGATTTACTATGTCCCTACACATCTAGGTAAGGGCCCTCTGTACAATCCCCACACAAAACCCACTTCCAAATCAAGTATTTTTTTTGTTTACACTCTGCCTTAGAAAAGTTAAAGATCGTAGGCCTTAGAAATGAAGTGGCTTATCAACTCGATTGTAATGTATCTTTCAACTATATTGAAATTTCAATGTGATAATTGTCTTCTAAGTCTGTAACTGCTTTTAAGATCATGGCCTCTGGAGATAAACTAGCTTACAGTGAATCTTAATTTGGTCCCTTTAAGACTTTGAAGAAGTTACTTGACTTCTGTTTGTAACAACAACAACAAAAAGATGTAAAAAGCCATACGTATTTTGTTCAGATCATACTGATAATCAAATTTAATATATGTGAAAATCTTGTAACTCTTTTAACATCTGGAATATTGTATATACTCAAAAATATTAACTAGTATTTTCCTAAGGGTATGTTTTAAAAACAGGTAAGGTTTTTTGTTTTGTTTTGTTTTTTGTGGAGGAACCACAGTCCTTGAATATCTGCATACATTGATGCATTTGGGTAAAATAACCCCTTAAACATCTTGTCTCTCTTGATACTATTAAGTTGCCTTTCCCCACTTTGCCTGACCACTCCCAAATGGAAGTCAGAAATACACTCGCCCAGTCCCGTATGATGGAAGATATGACTGTAGATTATCTTTAATAGTCTGAGGCAACTAGACTCTGTACTTTGGCCCAGCACTTCTACGACAAGCCCAAGCCAGTGCTACTGCTCTTACACTACCAGGAATTTGAATTATTGTATCTTTTCTGCCCATATGTGAACAAACAAGCTTTCCGAACACTTGATTGCAAACAAAATTCCCAACCTCCTTGTTTGCTATCAGAATTCACTATAATTGGCATCAACTAGATTTTAAGACGAATAAGATAATCTTGCTTGTAGTTTCCATTAAAGTCTGTGTGTCTAGGTAAAGGGCCATTCATATACAAAATGAAGAATGAGCATTACTCTCCTTGGAACCAGAAAGTATTAGTGTAATATCAAATTAATATATTTGCTTAAAATTTTATTGCTTCCTACTATCTTAGAGCAAAACCCAAATACCTTGGAATGGAGTAATTGCCATTTATAATGTAAACTGCCTACATTTTCACAGTCATTTTCTATCTTCTCCTATGTGCCCTTTGTTCTAGATATAACAAATATTTAGCAAATCCCATAGTGTGCTATGGTTCTTCTTACTGCATGACTTGCCTATTTCCATTGCCTGCGTCTTCTTTT
>NW_012148585.1:234083-235790 GCF_000956105.1 Propithecus coquereli
TTCAGTATATTCATGCTGTAGATGCTACCCTCCTGTTAGTCACTTAGTCCTCTAGGTTATCAGACCAAAAAAAACATAGCATATATAGGGTTCAGTACTATTCAGGGCTTCAGACATCCACTGAGGTCTTGGAACATATCCTTCCCAGATAATGGGGGGACTACCGTATCAAACAACATTATTTTAGGATAAAAACGAGCCAAATGTTATCAATTAAATTACTAAAAATATGCACGGCCACATAAAAAATTGATATTTTTAATTTGAAAATTTCTTTATGGCAAAAGATAACAAAATTTCTATACTATAGCAAACACACCCAGACATTGTATTTTCCTGCAGCCCATTCTAGCAAATATCACAGAAGTAAAAGAGAAGTGGACAAATCTGAAGGATTAAAACAAAGACTGTGAGGAAACCCTGGGAGAGGGTAGTTGAGAGCTGGTGAGGGGAGCGGTTAGGGGTTAGGTAAAAGTAAGACTGGCGCCGCAGTCCCCCAACAGCTTTGGCGAGCATCCCGTTGCCCTAGGAGTATCAGCTCCTGCCTCTGCACCACTGCAGGGGTTGGCCTGATAACCTGCGACCACGGCTAGTTGGAGAGTGACAAGCAAACTGCCATAGGTACAGGTTGACCTGCTGGTCCTTAAGCATTTCAATCCCCTCACTAAAACCTTTGGAACATCAAGTGCTCAGTCTGGAGTGTCCTGGGTCTCACATACAGAAAATCACTGGATGACAGGATTACCTAGTGAGGGGAAGGTGAATGAAGGAAAAGGAAAGTCAATCTCAGGAGCTGCAAGCTCTCTGCCTTGGGGGCATGTGCTTCACCATCCTTGAAAATAAGGGAAAGGGAAAGTGAGCTAGCAGTTACAAACAACGAGACATGTAAGGAATGAGGAGAGATCCAAACAAACTATAGTAGAAGGTACAGACCAGGAATTTAAAAATAGAATAATTATCCTCAAAGAGGTAAGAGAGCTTCTATTATTAGAAATATGACAGAAAAGTTATACTGAAAGTTAATTCCATCGCAAAACATATCAATATGCTAAATAACATTTTAAAAAATCCCTTCCCTACCTTACCTTCCACGGTTCAGTTTGCAAGAAAGTAAAAAAACAAAAAAAAAAACAAAAAAACTCAGAGTCAACACCAAAATATATGCAGGAATCCAAAGATAAGCTAGTTCTAAGGCAGATAAAGCAGACAGCGGCAGTGAAGAAGACTTCTTATCCCCAGCACATTCGCCCCTCACTTTAAAGGCAGTTGGGAACAGTAGGGACAAGAGACAAAGCTTTGGGCCCAAGCAAGATGGGGAGTCAGTTTTTACAGCCCCATGTAAAATCGAGATCTCTCATTACTAAACTTAAAAACTGTCATCCATAAAAAAGAGGCAGCATGGACTCTCGTTACTACTTTAGCTGTAGGCAGAAAAACTAAAAAAAAAAAAGATTTTTCTGAGAAATCATAAATATATATCAATCCTTATAACAACAGCAACCAGAAAATCCAAAAGTTTAATTGAAACTGTTCCTAGACTATTTTATTGCTACCTGGCAAAGGCAGAAGCAAATTTTCTTTTGAGCAAAACACACCGGTTAAGTTGAACAAGAAACACTTGTAGGGCACAACTGGAAAACAATTTTATTCACGTATAACCCCATCCTATTCATACTGTATGTGGCTATTCCTCTTATTCCTTATGGA
>NW_012148585.1:246220-247975 GCF_000956105.1 Propithecus coquereli
TTTTGTTTGCTATGTCTTATATGAATGAATCTTTCGATACTCTCAGAATCAATTTAATCCACACTATCTTGAAAAACAAACATTTTCATCACTTTGGTCTTGCATATGCAGAATCAGACCCTAAAGGAATTTCACTATGATCGTTATTATGGAAGTTGGTTTAAAGAGTGTTTTAAAAAACTGAAATTATAACAAAAGTGGTTTTTCCATATTAATGATAGTGTCTTTAAATGTGAAGCCAAGGTAACACATTCAAAAGAACTTCCACCCCTTTTAGTGTTTCTTCAGCATAAGAGAAAAACGAACAAATTCTAGGGGTTAATATCCCTATCTACTTTGGAAATGGTTTGGCTGGTAATCAATGTTGGGAGACTCATTGGCATGTTCTGCTATACAAGAAAGTGTTGGCTGGGGAAGGATGCTGATTATTGAACACCAGTGTTTGACAGAAAACTTGTGTTTATAGTGTAAAAAGGTGCAGGCATCTAGAAAACTGCATGTTCAGATGTTAGAAGGTGCCTTTAGGGAAGGATCTTCTGCCAGATCAGCTTCTAACTGTTGGAATTGGCTTTCAGAGTGTACACAATCTATTGGGGTCTATTGGCATCTCCATCACATGCTGTCACATGGTGAGGCATAAACTAAGGCTGCAGTTGGAACTGCATAGCCAGCTGTAGCTCTGTTGTGCCAGGCAGCACGGGCACCTTAACTATTGCCAGTTGTCAGCTTCTTAGAATGAGGTCAACACCAACTTCTGTTAAAAAGATGCGACAGTGGTTGACTTAGGAGGAATAAAATTACCTGTAATGTAAATTCCATCTTATAATCAAGTTCCAACCTATTTTTTCAGGGTTAATTTCTCTTCCCACTAAACTATAAGCTCCATGAAAGAAGATGTTTAGTGTGTTTGCTTCAGTTTTAACCCCAGTTCTATAATAGGCACTAGCATATTATAGGTTCTTCTTAAGTGTCTCTTAAATCAAACCTATCTACCACTGTCTCAGAACTGGCTTTCTCTTCCTTATGTATATTTCCCCATGTATCAGCTTTGTGGTACTGGCTGCCCAAAGGGGACTCATATGACCTTTTAAGATCTTCCTTGATGTCTGATAATCAAAGATCAATTAGCTATTTGTATTGTCATGTTTCTTCTTAGAGCCATTCTAAGTCTTCTTTGGTATATGATTTGTTTTAAAAATTCCCAGTTACCTGATCCATCTGTTTTCCCCTTACCATGGCAAAATTCTTGTGTACAGTAAGAAAAGGAGCCATGTGTCTTACAGCTGACCACAGAGAATTGTCTAAAACAGGAGCCAATGTGTGTATATAATAGATGACTTTTTTTTTTTTTTTTTGGTCTTCAAGATAATACTCTCAATTTCTGACCTGCAAGTTTCAATTTGTACTGTAAGGGGCAGGCCTAGTCTTTGGAGGATTACTACAAAAGAGAATTGTGTAAATGTTGTGGGTTTAGTTTTGCATTGCTGTGACCACTGGAGGAGTAACCAAGCAGGGAGATAGAAAGGCATTGCTCCAGGGAACTTGTTTATGAGTCTGGTAATTCTGTATCTGACATTGTGAGAAGGGTGATTTCAATAAAACATGTGAAGGACATCCAAAATGAATAAATAAATAAGTCATATGAAACAGAATTTGCTGTTTTCTAAAGTCAGAATGGTATCTAATAATGAAATTTTAGGTAGGTATTTTGAGGTATTTCTTTTAAACTCTAAAAGCTAGTGGTTTTTTTTTTTT
>NW_012148585.1:248025-249732 GCF_000956105.1 Propithecus coquereli
AGAATATGAAAATGGAACTATAAAAAATACATGTGTCATTCATTAAAAATATTAATTGTTTACTATAAGTTTGGCCCCCTTGTTGGCACTGGAAATTTAATAAGCAGTGCACAGTAGGATGGAAACAGGGGTTATGGTGAAATGAAAGACAAGAAGGTCTGTGATGACCACTTGGCCCCAGGGACTTGATCTGACCCACTAAGGAGAAGCTTCGAGCAGATGTTGAAGTGGCCATTTTTATAAGAACCACATGAGGCACAAGGCACGGTCAGAGTCACCTTCGGGCTCAGTACAAAGGATAACATAGCACCAGGGAAAGGACCACTTCCTTTACACTGTTACAAGAGCAGTTTTGGCAATGTAAGTCACCAGGACAGCCGTAGACAGAGGATCTCTTTGCTTAGTTGACAACAGGAGGGAACAACAATTGTACTGCTACATTTGGTGCTAAATTAAACTTTTAAAAATATCCTATATATAGGCTCACCAAGGAGGCAAGTCACCTTCAAACAATTTATTGAGATAAGCAAGACATCCAAGAGGGAAGCTGGATTTCTGGAAGACCAGGACAGAGGCTGCATGCTCGTTTCCGAACACCAGTGAGACACACTTTGTGACTCTTGAAAAAATCCTAAAGGACAATTTATAGGAACAAAACTCTAGCATGAGCAAATGTGAACCAAAGCCAGGAAATACACTTGCGACTAATCATTTGTTGCCACAAGGTGATGAAGCTGAGGGCATTTGGAGCATGTGAAAGAGATGACAAAAGGAATTATTCTAGAGAAAAGTTTTTAGAAAAGATAAATCCTGAATTTTAGAGGCAGGGTCCCAAAATTTGACACATCTGCCTTAAGCAACTATAATTATGAAAATATTGATTATGCCTTTGTTATCTTACTTCATTTTTACTTCCTAATGATGATTGGGGTTCTAAAACTGTTTTGTGTTGCCTCGGGTGTTTTTAAGTTACATAAAAGAGAAAAGGAAACTGAGAGGGTTGGTGCTTTAAAATGTCCTTTTCCTGAGCAACTCTTAGTGTTGGTGAATATTAGGCTTCCTCAACCAGCAAGCATGAGTCAATTGCTTACTGCTAGAATGTGAATCAACACTTTGAAATGCTGTGTGATGATGTGATAAATTCCCTTATGACATACATCTAAATTACACATTGGTTTACAGACGTCTTTCATAATTATAATGTACTATTTTTAGGCCCTGATGTGACACAAAACTTGTCTTGTGCATAGTACCTATCAGTGACACAGATATTGTCTCAATCCTATAAGACTTCGCTGTTCATTATGATAATCATTAGTCACGTGGGGCTATTGAGCACTTAAAATGTGGCTAGTCTGAATTTAACACATTGACTGCCACACACACAAAAAAAACAGAAACTTTTCCTTGGGGCCACAGTATTTTATTATGAAAATAGAATAAAAAGTCCTAGTGTAATTTAAATAAATAGAAAAATGAAATTTATTGACTTATATGCATTTAATCCATGTTTTTAGAATTAAATTGTCAACATTAATTGTAACAAGAAGAACATCAACAAGTACGATTTTATATATGCTTCACACAGCCCCGGGATCAAAACTAGAGTGAGTTAAATACAACTCTCATGGCAGTCAATGTGTTAAATGTACTGTGAGTAGGCCGGGTGCGGTGGCTCACGCCTGTAATCCTAGCTCTCTGGGAGGC
>NW_012148585.1:249782-251604 GCF_000956105.1 Propithecus coquereli
AATTGAGACAAATTAAAAATTCATAAAATAGTCTATGTATTTATTACACCAATTTGTAATCTTTTACACCATTTTGTGAAAAAAATTTGGAATTATTTACACATGCTAAAAAATGTACTTTTATTAAAAGCCAGCTATTCTCATTCTAAAGATATATTCTTTTGATAAAATATTTATATACTTCCATAGGGAGATAAAAGAATGCTGATAGCAGCAATATTTCTAAGAGCAAAAAGTAGAAATAATCCAAATGCAAAACAACAGGGGGATGGATTTAAAAAAATGTAGTATCTTCAACACTGGGCCACAATGGCACAGGGAAATTAATGAACTACCATGACATGTATCAATGTTTGAATTTCACTGACACAACATTGAGAAAATAAAGCAAATCAGAGAAGAATTATTTTGTATGACATTATTTGATTCAAAAACTTATGGAATTTAACAACTTAAATATTGGCATATATAATATGCCGTAAAAGTGTTTTTAAAAAGCTAGGGAATGAGACATACAAAATATAGTATATTAGTCCCATATTCAGAAATGTTGAAGTGAGAATGAGATATGATTTGCCACCTACCTGTCTGGCGAATATAAACAAATTTGATCATTTCTCAATTTGCAAGTGTAGAGAAATACACACTCTCCTATGTTTTTGACAAGCGTGTACAATTTTTTAAATTTTCAATATATTTAGGAGGTACAAGTGCAGTTTTGTTACATGGATATATTTTATAGCTGTGAGATCTGAGCTTTTAGTGTGCCCATCACTGAATTTGTGTACATTGTACCTGAGAGGTCATTTTTCATTCCTCATTCCCCCTCACACTCTCACCTTTGCTGTCTTCAATGTCTGCTATTCTACTCTGTATGACCATGCATGCCCACAGTTTAGCTCCCACTTATAAGCAAGGACACGCGGTATTTGGTTTTCTGTTCCTGAGTTACTTCATTTAATAATTTTTTGTTGCACCAAAGTTGCTGCAAAAGACATGATCTCCTTCTGTTTTATGGTTGAATAGTATTCCATGGTGTACACACACACACACACACACACACACACACACACACACCACATTTTCTTTTTCCACTCATCTATTGATGAGCACTTTGGTTAATTCCATATCTTTGCTATTATGAATTGTAATGTGTTATGAATGTAATGAATATACATATGAGTGCAGGTATCTTTTGATATAATGACTTCTTTTCCTTGAGATAGATATCCAGTAGTGGGATTGCTGGATCAAATGGTAGATCTACTTTCAGTTCTTTGAGAAATCTCCATACTGTTTTCCAGAGAGGCTGTGCAAATTTCCATTTCCACCAACAGTGTCGAGGCGTGCCCGTATCACTGCATCTGCGCCAACGTCTATTTTAATTTTTTAATAATGGCCATTCTGACCAGGGTAAGGTGGTATCTCATTGTGGTTTTAATTTGCATTTCTCTGATGATTAGTGATGCTGAACATTTTTTCTTAGTTTCTTGGCCATTTATATATCTTCTTTCAAAGTGTGTACATTTTTAAAACATTTTTGCAACATCTATCAGAATTGAGAAAGCATTAATACAACAATTGTACTGTTACAACTATATCCTATAGTTATAGTCACCCAAAAGCATAAAAATATATACATCGAGATATTTATTATGGTATTTAATATACTATAAACCAGAAACACTTTCAAAGTCAATTATTAGGATATAAGTTATGCTGGATATATAAAATGAAATACTATGTAGTCATCAAAAAGAATTAGGTAGACCTATTTGTGTCCATGTCAAGAGGTGACCAAGCTATATTATTAATTTTCAAT
>NW_012148585.1:263914-265389 GCF_000956105.1 Propithecus coquereli
ATTAGGAATAAATCTAAAACAGTGGTTTTCTTAGGATGCAGTGAATTTGGGTAAAAATTAAAATTGGAAGACAAAACAAAGAAACTATATCATATTGAGTGGAAATAATGATTTCCATAAGGACCAAAAAAAAAAAAGGGCTGTGATTGTCACATAATAAAAAGGATTCAGTTACCCAGAAGTTATTTTCTGTGATTACTCAGAAGATAATTGAGGTTCACTGTACCCCTAATATCTGTACAAGGATAATATGCTTGCTGCTGGCGACAGGTACAACAAAACCAATGATGCCTTTTCTAGTAAAGGCGTTGTATACATCAGCATTCCCCATAGAACCAACCAGCAGAATGTGTGTTTCTCTCTCTCTCTCTCTCTCTCTCTCTCTCTCTTTTCTCTCTTTCAGAGAGAGAGACAGATTGATTGATTTTAAGGAATTGGCTTGTGTGATTGTGGGTTGGCAAGTCCAGAATCTGCAGGGAAGTTCAGCAAACTGGAGACCCAGAGAAGAATTAATGTTGCATTAATGTTGCAACCTCAAGTCCAAAGTCAGTCTGGAGTGTCTACATGCCTGATAATGTTTATTAAATGTTAGACTATTGTAAATTTTCTGATGTTCCTTTCTGGATTTTATTGAATTCCTTTAAAGAGTGTTGGATTTTGTTCTTGTGTGTAGATGTGTAGTTTGTGGGTCAGTCTAATGTATTCGAAGCCAGCATTAAGTTTTGTTTTAGCAGATCCAGCACAGATTTTCTCTTTAGGACTAATTTAATCCCAACTACTAAGGTGTCACACTAGATAGAAGACTCTATGCAATGTTCTTTACATTACAAGGTCTTTCTACTGTGTCCAGTAGGAACACAAACTATTCCCAGTTTGTGTGAGCGCTGAACAGTCGTCAGCCTGTGGCTTCCTATTGGGTCTTTCTTTGGCCCTTGGAAGTCTCCTCTAACACATGCACACATCAGCATTCCACCAATGACTCAAGGGCATCCTTCTTCAGCTGTTCAGCATTCTTTCTATGTGCTGCTCTTTCTTCTCCTGTATTCTACATTATAAATTCTAGCTGTCTTGACATTCCGGAATGCTAACCTCTATATGCTCAACTCAGTGAAACCACCAGGATTTCACCTGAAAACTGCCTATAAGCAATAAGCTGGGGATTATTGAGCTCGGCTCATCTGTTTCTCTTCTCTCAGATTATAGCTGTGTTATACTTGTTTTCCAACATCTGAAAATGATTGTTTCTTATGTTTTATCTGATTTTTAAATTTCAGATATTTAAATTGTTAAGGGGAAAGCAATTCTGAAGCATTCTTCCTGTATGGACTTCTAACAATGGAAAATGGCTTTATGTGCAAGGAAAAATATAAATAGTTGCCCAGGTCATGAACTAACATTAATTTAGTAGAGGTACAAATTTGAAATCTTGTTATTTAAACTTCTAAATCCAAATTACATATTTTAGTATTCTATGT
>NW_012148585.1:265439-266981 GCF_000956105.1 Propithecus coquereli
ATACCACTTCAAAAAATACTTCTAAATATTTGTGAGGTGGTGCATGTTTCTAATTAGAAAAGTAATGTGTGTTCAGGGGACATAAAGTTGGAGAATGCATAGAAAGTGTAACACATTTAATTTTCAACTTACAAAGCATTACTGTTTTTAAAATTTCAATTTGAAGGATAACTTGAATACCACTTCAAAAAATACTTCTAAATATTTGTGAGGTGGTGCATGTTTCTAATTAGAAAAGTAATGTGTGTTCAGGGGAAATAAAGTTGGAGAATGCATAGAAAGTGTAACACATTTAATTTTCAACTTACAAAGCATTACTGTTTTTAAAATTTCAATTTGAAGGATAACTTGGATTTCTTTATTAAATCTAGTAGTAAGAAATTAAATGAAATATGGAAAGCAACAATTAGCAAAATGCTTTGTCTCCTCAGCTCCTGCTCATCTCCACCTGGGAGAGGACAGGCCAGGGAATCATTTGGCTTTGTGAGAACTATGTCAGCCTTAGCATTTGCACATACCCACGATATTTTGCAAAAAAATTTATTTTCTTCACCACAAGTGAATTTTAAGACAACTTTTGGCTTGTTCTCATTATTTCTGCAGAGGAAAAAAAATTAAACTTCAATTTATTTTTATCTGAGCAAAGATAACCATTAAAGTAGATATTGTTAGAAATGAGAGGAGTAACTTTGGAGCTAATTTTTGAAAGGTTTTCACAGAATATTTCAAAATAGCCACGAATAGCATTGATTATATCCTTAAAGCCTCCAAGTAGAGAAAAATCCTGATATCCAAGATAGCTTTAGTCTATAGTTTCTCAGTGTATGTCTAAGATTTGGGTCTGAAGCCCTCATCTGAAAGGAAACCACATTCAGCCAGGGGGATTAATTGAAAACAGTTTTTACATATTTGGTGGAAAAGGTGGCTATGATAATCACAATATCAACAACTAGAAGAAAATAGCAACCAAACATATGGGCACTCTCTGAAACACTGTACTAGATGTATACCTTGAGAGACATAAGGAAGATTTTGTTACCATTGTATAAACCTTGTCTAACTCAGTTATTTTATCAGCATGTGAAAAGAGTGTATATCAATGATCCATTTAACTAAGTTAGAAGCTAGATTAACTAAGTTAGATTTAACTAAACCAGATTTAATTAAGTTAGAACAATTCTAACCAACTTAAAAAGCTAACTTGATAAGCTTCTCAGCTGGTATCTTATTCTCATTGCTCTACCCCAGGGCTGCTGACAACAATGCTAAGTATTCGTTCAATAATTTGTCAAATGAATAATTTATTTAAAAATTAAGTTTGAAACCATATGGTCTTTACAAACAATGTTGTAAAGCTACATTTTTAATAGAAAAAGAGCACTAAGACATTATAATGAAGAGATAGGAACACAGACTCTGAAGTCAAGAAGGCCAGTTCTTGAACCACAGTTCTGCTGCATAAAAGCTGTGTGACCTTGAGCAAGTTACTTAATATTTCAGTGCTAAAGATTTTAGTTTCTTCATCTGTCAAGTGAGGTAAAT
>NW_012148585.1:267031-268060 GCF_000956105.1 Propithecus coquereli
GTGATGATTGAATAACAATGGGAATTACTTAATGCCACAGAATTGTACACCTAAACATGATTAAAATGGTATATTTGAAAATTACAATTAAAAAACTAATAATGAAATCTGAGGGTACTTACATTGTTTTTTCAGGATTTATTCACCATTGAGGTCTAATAAATATTTTAGCACGTAACACAAATTCAGTTGCAAATACCTCTAAGTGTATTTATAGGACTACATGATCATGTAGTGTGGTGAGGGAATATTATAGAAGTGAAAGTTTGAAACTGTATGTGACAACACCTGCGAAAATAAGAGTACAGGGGGGTAGGAAAAAAGAAGATGTATATTTTTAGAGTACTGCAAATTAAGATATATAATAATATCACCTAAGACATTGTAGGAAGTTCTGACTCATTAGTTTAAATATTCCTGTTTTTATCTAAGCTCTTCTTTCCCCGCTTTCTCTGTGCCCCATTTCACTGAATTGGGTATTCCTTACCCGCCTTCTAATAACAAAGTAAGTGACATTCATCTCTTCAAGAGAAAATAGCAATTTTGAAAGTAGCAAATATAATCTTGTTAGAAGTGGGAATCTGAGGCATTATTTATGTGGCCATAGGCAGACTTTAAGTCAGTACGAGTTGTCTGGTTGTTTCTCAAATTGGTTGTGTGTTTGAAGGTCTGTGTGGATATTGGTCTGCTTGTTTTCAGATGAATCATTCTCCTAATGGACTATCAAGTACTTGGATAAATCCATCAGTAATGCAGACCATGGCTCCTGTACTTTTGTGAAATGCCTTCAGACCAATTTGGCAAATTACACCCACTGTGAGAGTTAGATGGCATGTCATGAAAGATCAAGCTTTTTGGTAAAATGTCATTTCTTTGAAAGACTCATGTTCCCTGTTTAGAGATAAAGTCTTTTGAAAGGGAGAGTATAAAATTAATATCTATTTTATCTGTTCAAAGACATGTATAGCATTCAGAAAGTTCAAGAACACATATAAGAACTGGATAAAAAGTTTTCTTAACCTATAAGAA
>NW_012148585.1:270511-270860 GCF_000956105.1 Propithecus coquereli
AATAGCTAAGCTGCAGACACAACCTAAGTGTCCATCAATGGATGAACGGATAAAGAAAATGTGGTCTATGTACACAATGGAAACCTATTTAGCCTCAAAAGGGGGGAAATCCTGTCACTTATAATAGAATGGATGAATCCTGAGGACATTATGGTAAGTGAAAATACCACATGATGTCAATTACAGGTAAAGCCTAATAAAGTTGAACTCACAGAAGCAGAGAGTAGAGCAACGGTTATCAGAGGATGGTTACTAGGGATAGAGGAGAATGGGGAGATGTTGATCAAAGGATACAAAGTTTAAGATTAAGGAGGAATAGCTCTTGAGATCTATTGTATAGCAGAATAAC
>NW_012148585.1:270910-272371 GCF_000956105.1 Propithecus coquereli
TAACTAAACTGAAAAAATTAAACAGAAAACTTCAATAGCAAATTTAATCAGAAGAAATAATCAGAGCTTATAGATAAGATATTTGAAATGATCCAATCACAGAAGCAAAACAAAAAATGAATGAAAAAGAATAAAGAAGGCCTAGGAAAATCATGAGACATCATCATGTGAGCTAACTTTTGCACGATAGGAGTTACTGACAGAGAAGAGAGAAAAAAAGGACTACAAAGCACATTTAAGGAAATAATGCATGATAATTTCTTAAATCTGGGAAAAGACAACAACATCCAGGTACAGGAAGTTAAATGCTCACCAGTGAAATTCAACCCAAAGAGTAGAACACCAAGACACATTATAAACACATTATCAAAAATCAAAAACAAACAAAGCAACAACAGGAGATAAGACACATATCACATTCAAGGGAGCCATATAGCTTTCAGTAGATTTTTCTTCAGACACCCTATAGACCAGGAGAGAGTGGGATAATACATTTACAGTGCAGAAAAAAAGCCCCTGCCAATCAAGAATACTTTACCCATCAAAGGTGTCCTTCAGAAACAAAGGAGAAATAAAAATTTCCCAGATAAACAAAAACTAAGGGAGTTTGTCAGCAGTAGGCCTGCTTTACAGGAATTTCTAAATTCCTGTCGCAGAAACAAAAGGATGTAATTAATAACAAAAAATATGAAGGCAAAAATCTCAGTGATTATAGTAATATGGAGTTATACTCAGGATTCTCTAACATGTAAGGGTTGTGTGTAAAGCAATTTTATCCCTACTGTGACAGTTAGAAGGCAAAACTATTAAAAACAACCGTAGTTATAATAATTTGTTAAGGGATAAAAATTGCTAAAAACAAATGTAAATTTCGATATCAGAATCATAAGAGGTTGGGGGAAGGAGTGAAAATGTAAAGTTTTTGTGAGTGATCAAAGGCAAGTTGTTATCAGCTTAAAGTAGCATACTTGAAGGTTAAGATATTTTAGCTAAGTCTCATGGTAACCATAAGATAAAAACCTAGAGTTATTGTACAAAATATAAAAAGAAAAGATTCAAAGCATACCAGAACAGAAAACCATCAAATCTCAAAGGGAGATAATAACAAGAATGCAAGAAACAAAAGACTTACAAAACAATCAGAAAACAAATTACAAAATATCAGTAGCAAGTCTCTACCTGCCAATAATGACCTTGAATATACATGGATTAAATTATTTGGTTAAAAGAAACGATTTGTTGAATGGATAAAAAATAAAAAAACAAGATTCAACCATATGCTGACTAAAGAGATTAATTTTACTAGTAAGGGCACACGTAGACTGAAAGTGAAGGGATAGAAAAAGATATTCAATGCAACTGGAAACTGGAAGAAAGCAGAGATAACTATACTCATATTAGAAAAAAATAGACTTTAAATTAAAAATTGTAAAAGTAGACAAAAAAGGTCATTACATAATG
>NW_012148585.1:272421-273078 GCF_000956105.1 Propithecus coquereli
TCAGTGGAATCTGCATTTCTTTAGCTTTAGGTACCAATTCTGTATTCATTTTAATGACATCCAATTGAATCTTGAGTATCTTTCATAATTTTTTCTTCCTCTGAAACTACAACTCTAAAGTTATGATAATAAAACTTTCATAAGTGTACAATCTATTCTAAATTTTTCTCTGAATCTACCTGTCATTCATGAATTATACTCTTCTCTTCATTTTGAAGGCATTTACCTATCATTAGTCTTATGGCATGTTTTCCTTTTATTATGATTTTGTTAGGATTACTGACAGGTGTTCTGAAATTGCACCTATGAATTCAACTGGCATTGTAGGATAAATTTTCTGAGCTTAGTGTCCTAATCTCACCTAAACAATTACATGTGTTTTTATTCTTTCCTCATCTAACTTTTACCTCTGTTTCAGTTATTCTGCTCTTTCTAGTTTTTGCAACTAGAGAACAGAGAAATAAATTTGTTATAGTTTTTTTTATTCTCACTTATTAACAATAGATTATCTTCATCAAATAGTACATTATCCTTTCCTTCTTTTTCTAAATATGGTTTATAGTTTAACACTCATTACCTCAATTTCCATTTATTTTATTATTATTTCACTGCAAGTAATATTTAAAAAATATCTTGTAGAAAATGCTTTTGTCTCAC
>NW_012148585.1:274068-274417 GCF_000956105.1 Propithecus coquereli
AATAGCTAAGCTGCAGACACAACCTAAGTGTCCATCAATGGATGAACGGATAAAGAAAATGTGGTCTATGTACACAATGGAAACCTATTTAGCCTTAAAAGGGGGGAAATCCTGTCACTTATAATAGAATGGATGAATCCTGAGGACATTATGGTAAATGAAAATACCACATGATGTCAATTACAGGTAAAGCCTAATAAAGTTGAACTCACAGAAGCAGAGAGTAGAGCAACGGTTATCAGAGGATGGTTACCAGGGATAGAGGAGAATGGGGAGATGTTGATCAAAGGATACAAAGTTTAAGATTAAGGAGGAATAGCTCTTGAGATCTATTGTATAGCAGAATAAC
>NW_012148585.1:277847-290742 GCF_000956105.1 Propithecus coquereli
TATTTTCCATTTTTGATATGATGAAAGCCAAAACAAGAGTCAGTTAAGAAACCAGAGTTCTTTTTAGGTCTCCAAAAGTAGAAATTAAAAAAAAATTAACCAAAATTTTGATTGTATGGTCACTGTATAAATCCTTCAATCTAATTTCACTTAAGATAGAAATTGAACTGTATTTTTTCACTTGAAATGCTCTTGAATTTAGCATAAATACAAAAATTAATTTAATTTACCTATACTAATCAAGAAATTATCCCATTAGTAGTTGAAAAAGGAAGATTAAATGTAATGACAAATGTCATATATACACAAAACTGTGTGTTGCCTTTTGACGCCAGTTTCATGTCTTGAGGCATAGTATGCTTACATTCATCTTTGGATTCTTTTTATTAGACAAGTTAAGTGCAGCCCAGATTTGAATACATGACTATAAATTGTCTTAAATTTTATTTATGGTCAAATTTAGTGAAACATAAACTTTGTACCTGAACATTTGAAATAGGGTAGCTTTAACCCACCTTGTGTTTATTCCTTTCTTCTTACGTGTGTTTTCATGAATCACTATCATCTGACAACTTTCAGGGAAAATTTAGAAATATGAGAAAATAATCGTGTAATTCAGTTCATAAAGCCAAAATATTCATAGCAATTTAAGGAACTTAGGTTTCTATGTTTGGATATTTTAAGCAATGGGGAGAACAATATTGCCCTAAAACTATTTCTGGATCCTATTGTAGTATTCTGAACTTTAGGACCATTTACATATGAAATATTCTAAGAGTGTATTGCTGTGAAAATTAAATGTAGCTGATCATTGTAATGCTTTTAAATGCTCTGCCATTCTTAATTCACATCAATCAATTGCAATCATTAATCAAGTTGAATGCAATGGTTTGGGTGAATACTTAATATTGATTCTAGCTTAAATTTCACTGTAATTATAACTTAATGGTAAGCAGTATGTGTAATATTTAAATATAATTTAGTTTAAATTGTCAATTAAGTGACAGCAGGGAAAAAGGACAAGTCCTGTGACCTGGACAGAAATTATAAGGAGATCTTGTTTGAAATGTAGGAGGAAGGAAGCCAAAGGTGAAAAGAGCAGGAGGAGTGTAGGTTTATTGATATGTGCAAACATAGTGTTGCCACAAACATGTTTACAGAGGTTTTCTGAGACAGAAATGGAAAAATAAACACACAAACAAAACAGCAATCCTTTGAGTGTTAGGAAACTATTTTAGTTTGATCTCCCAAGAATTTTCTGTTAAAATTCAGGATCGTTCTCCTATATGAAAACTCTAAACACTTATTTATTGCAAAATCCTACATTTAAAAAGTAAAACCAGGTCAGTTAATTTATCTCCTACCCCAAATATGTTACTTGAGTTTTCCTGGGTTGACCAGTAATTAACTTTGTGCAAGTCTCTTAATATCACTGATTCTAATTTTCTTCATCTGAAAATGAATGTTTCATAGCCAAATAATCCAGAAAGCAAGGTGAACCTGACTCCCTTGCAAATCACCACTTTCTACTGTTTTCTGCTTTAGATGGTAGGTGCCAATCTGCAGTTTACAGTGAGATGAATCAGTCTTTCTACCTTGAATTCAGGGATCCATCAGAACTCTGAAGCCCTGATTCCAGCTTCTTAAGTTATATCTGTCTGGACCTACTTGAAGAGATGTCCTAAGTCTGTGATTCTCAAAATGTGGCTCCCTGACCAGTAGTGCTGGCATCACCTGGGAACTTGTTAGAATGTAGATTTTTAGACCGCACCCACACATACCAAATCGGAGAAACTGGGGGTGAAACCCAACTCTGTGTTTTTACAAGCTCTGAGGTGATTCTGACACAAGCTAAAGTTTGAGATCCACTGTTCTCAGTTATGGCATGGATATAGTCTTATAATTAAACAAAAATAAGAAGTATGAAATGCAAAATGGATGACTGAACAAATGCCATAACTCGCATCTCTCCCAAATCCCATCAAATTGACAATAGATATTAAGAGCAAAAATAGTAAACAAAATAACAAGTAAATAAATCCATAGCAACATCAATGTGCTGAGAAATTATCAACAAACTATATCTGTGAGCAGTTTCTGGAATAAAGAATATAAATAGAATCGCAATAATGCCAAAATCCAACAGATCTGAGGAATTATTTACCACACACAGATAAAATAAAATACATTTTAAAAGTATATTTTGTTTTTTTATTCCCCAAAAACTCTACAATCTGAGCTTCAAGATCTTTGCAGTGGAACCAGGGATAATAAAGTTGTTGATGGAAAGTTGATGTAATTATTATATTATTTAAAAGTTGAACAAGAGTTGATCAGTCCGATTTTCAGATATAAAGCCACAAAACTTTGAAGCAGTTCTGATGTTCAAAACGATCAGAGAATCGGAGACTTTGGAACCAGTGGCAAGTGTATAGGCTACTAATACCACTTATGCCACATATACAAATATATGTATATGTGTATATAATATATATGTGTACATATATGTGTGTATATATATCCCCAAATCCTAAATATTTAAAGAAATCCAATTGCATAAGAAAGAAGAAAAAACACACAAAAAGCAAAACACATACCTTCAAAAAAATTATTCAGACATGACTAAATACTCATGGGAAGTTAATACAGCAGACAAAATTTATAAAACTTCATCTCATAAAGCTAGAAAAAAAGAAAAAATATAAATAATATATAAAAAGGAAGTAATATGAGTAAAAGAGGAAATAAATATTAATAAACTGCATATCAGAAATTTAGAATTCATCAACAAATCAAGTAGCTGGTTCTTTGCAAAGACCTTTAAGAAAGACATAATTTTTGTAATCTGAAAAAAAATGGAAGAATTAAGAAAACATGAAGAAAACATGTAAGGGATGAGAACAAAGTCATCAATATAAATAAAGAGAACATTAAGTATAAAAAATGCTATAATCAAATTTATATCGATAATTTTGAAAGTCACACTGAAATGGTTAGTGATCTAAGAAATATTGCATAGTTTGCTTGTGATAACACAGTTTAGTGATGGAATAAGTTTGGTCTGAATATAATGTTTCTCATATCAGATACTGTTCATTGCCAGCTTGAAATCTACCCCACCAGTCCCAATCTCTTTCTGGCATTGTTGAGGATGATTTTAATATGATATTTGCCATCTTTTACAAGGCCAAGTATTTCAGAGGAAGCAGCCAATTTCCATAGCCCCAGGGAGAGGATCATAATGAATTTAATCCAATTCCAGAACCATATATTAACTCAGCCAGGCTTTTTCCATTGACTTGAAATAATAGCTTTATCATTCTTTAAGACTGAGCATATATACAGATCTCTTTCTGGAAGTCTTTTTGTTGTTTTTATTTCATCAACCTATTTGGCTATACTCTATATTAATACAATATTCTTTTAAAAATGGTACCTTTTTACAGGGTTTAAATATGTGGTAACAGAAGTCCCAACTTAGTTCTCTCTTTTGATATTAATCACTTATTGAAAAGCAATAACTTTGACTTCAGGAAATAGATTTTTCATAATTTGCCTTTGAAATCTTTGAAATGGCTCTATTTGAAGTGTCTTGAAATCTTTAATTCTAACATTAATTTTTTGTTTATTTAATACCTTATATTACTTTCACCATTTAAAGACCCTTCTGTACTCTTGTTATTCCCAAGAATTTTAAAACAAAGTAAAATAAAACTGTCTTACATAATAACATGGAGGATTTCCAAAACTTGAATTATTTTATTCTTAAATATTATTGTTGTTTTCATCCATCATGTTTGAAAATAAAAGTCTAGCACACCCAGGGAATTATAATAATTAGATAATAAGATATCTTTGAAAATGTGTAGAGTCAGTCTATTAGAGTGAGAAAAAGCATGTAATTTAGATGAGATGGCTAAAACTTCTAGAGGCTCACAGTTCAATAAAAACTGTACGTCACTCTGCCTTTGTGCAGTCCCTGTTGGGTGGAGTCCAGAGAGTAGGAGAGTGAAGACTCTTGGTAGTTTGTGCTCCACTGAGATCATAGACAGGGATTAGAGATCATGAACAATGCTTCAATTAAGAAAGGAATGACCGACAAAACAAAAGAAGGACCCCAGCTGTGGGTGAATTTGGAAGATAAGTGAGTCTCTAAAACAAGATCTTAAGACAAGGACCAGAATGATGGTCTATTTGAATAACTGAGAATACACAAAAATTGAGGAAAATGTGTTTGGAAGCTCCATCAGAGACCCAGCAGAGTTGAGCTGTATCTGGGAGTATAATGTAGAAGTCCCAAGATCAAATTTGATTAACTATCAATATGACGAAATTGTTCTAAGCCCTTCTGCTTATGTACATGTTAGTGGTAACATGGGAATTGGTGATAATGTGAGTGAATGAGATTGAGTATATTTATTCTGATTTAACATTAGTTGGCTTGAAAACTGGGCCAGAGTGGATTTTGCTGGCTAAGAAGGTAATCACTCAATTATAGAAGAGTTAGAGAACGCAGATCTAAAAAAGTTAGGTAGAAAAGTGCAGGCAGGGATAGACTGACTGGCACCATCATGTTTTGCTTTTTCAGTAAACTGGCTATTTTACAAATTGCTTCCTGTTTAGCTGAATGAATTAGTCATGAAGTTGATCTGATTCTAGTGTAAATACATTAAAAATATTGATTCATTTTTATTCAATTTTTCTCCAACAGAAACGTCTATGGTTAACTTGTCTTATAGTTTGTTTACTTGCTTGTTGACTTTAAATTTCTCCTAAAGAAATGACTTAAAATGCCAAAGTATTTCTGTAGGCGTAGAAAATCCCAGTGACTTTGAATAAATTTGGATCGAGTAAGTGAGAAAAAGACAATGCTCAAATACACAAAGTAACTGCTTCAACAAGAACAAAAAGGATTATAAAGATTTAGCCTCAGTGCTTGAATCTTCCCAATTCAATCACATTAGAATAGTTATGTACAATTCGGTCTACATGAAAGTTGTCTAACTGTGAATATAATATTGTGTTCTTAATTCTTTGTGAATCTAATTTGTTTTCTCGTGTGACACAATACCCCATGTTCACAAATTTGCTCTTGAATCAAGAAGAAAGAAAAACGTAAGTTTTGGAACAGCATGTCTTCTTTCACATTTTGATATTATCCAGTTTTTGACAGAGCAGCATGGAGGGGAAGCTGACTCACTGGGGAAATTAAAAGTATGTGATAGCACTTTTTAATACAAAGGTTCCCTGAAGCCAGGCAAATTGGGACTGGCACTTATCAACATCAGCTCACTGTTGGGTGGATCTGTTGAAATGCTCTGGGTGGTCTTTATGCACTTTCTAGTGGGCAGCTTGTTTGGCTAAAGGCAGAGAAACAGTACTTCAAAGATTTTGAAAATATCAGAAAGATAAGAAAATATGAGAGAGAAAAGTACTGTGGTTTAGGATTTGGGGTAGGATACCAAGGAATTAATTTGGAGAAAAGAACAACAAATTAGATCAGGGAACAGACGCTCCTGTATTTAAATTTATTCTTGTTTCTTCCTGTAACTCTTAAATCTCCAGACTCCAAGGTTTACTCTATTTAATGTTCCGAAATCTTATAAAGCACAAGGATTCATTTTTCTCTTTCCTTAACCTACTCCAATCCCATCGCACTGTAAGTGCAGAGGCAGAGAATGATGCCTCCCAAGAAGGCACCTCCTCAGCACCAAGATTCAATGTGTAAACACACGACCCCTTCAGAAATAAACTGTACAGCTCAGTGAGTCCAGAGGCCAGACAACAGCTGGAATATTACCTGCCTGCTGTCCATTGTATTTATGAGCCCAATAAATGAATTTTATTAAATACAGGGAAGAACAAAGCTGTTTTCCCCGTCAAATTCAACCTGTGATTTCTTAAAATAAAATAAAGAGAAACTTGTGTCCTGGCATGAGTAAACTAGGAGAGACTATTTCAGTTCTGCATGAATGATCAAAGTCCACATCCTTGAATAAAAATCAGAGAACCAGTATTTTAGTTTGTTTTTTATAGAAAGAAATCTGCAGACCCTTAAAAAATATAAGAATTCAAGAAAAGACACTTTATGGAAACATATTGAACAGCAATGATTAATTAGGTTTTTTCTTTTTTCTCTGTACCATGGGGTTTAAATTAGGATATAATCATTTAATAAGACAGTTTTGTTCTCAAATGTCTAACGTTTATGATTTCTCTCATAACAATGCTAACAGAGTTAAATATACAACTTAATATCAAAAGATAGAGAGTGGTGAAATATAAGAGGTGCAAATAATGCAAAGAAGTGGCCTAGCTTAAAAGGAGATCTGAACTCTACTCACGTCGAAGCAACCCACTGGTTTTATTAAGTTTGGAAAAGTGATCTAACTTCAAGTTTCTGATCTGTAAAATGAGGATATTAAGATATGACCTGTCCATCTCATGGGGTCATGTGAAACTAAATGGAGATAGTAAATGTTTAACTTTTTTATACACAAAAATGAGTTATAAAGATGTAAAAGATTATAAAACAGAGCTGGAATATGCAAGGAGATCTATGTGTAAATTTTAGTGTTTTTTAAAAAATATTAAACTTTATAAATTTGTTTAGGGGGGTAGAAAACAGCAATGCTTCCGTTTAAAGTGCTTAATTCATTCTTGAATTTTCAACATGCAGTATACAAAAAATCTTGAGACAATTCAGACATCGACTCAGTAATCTGTTCTTCCATCAAAAGAGATATACTATCTGCCGGATTTCAAATTACAGTAGCCCCCTTTATCCGTAGGAGATGTACTCCAAGACTCCCAGTGGATGCCTGAACCACAGATAATACCAAACTCTCTATATACTCTGTTTTTTTTTCCTATGCATGCTTAACTATGATAAAGTTTAGTTTATAAACTTTAGAAGGCTGGGCACATGGTTCATGCCTGTTACCCTAGCACTCTGGGAGAATGAGCACTCTGACTAATTGCCTGAGCTCAGGAGTTTGAGACCAGCCTGAGCAAGAGTGAGACCCCATCTCTACTAAAAACAGAAAAATTAGCCAAGCTTCATGGGACGTGCCTGTGGCTCCAGCTACTCAGGAGACGGAGGCAGAAGGATGACCTGAGCCCAGGACTTCGAGGTTGCTGTGAGCTATGATCATGCCACTTCACTTTAGATGGGGTGACTGAGCGAGACTCTGTTTCAAAAAAATTAAAAAGTACCGGAAATATAAATTAGAGACAATAAGAGATTAATAATAATAATAATAAAATAGAAAAATTATAGCAATACACTGTAATAAAAGTTCTGTGAATGTGTTTTTTTTCCTCTCTCTCTCAGAATGCTGTAAAAGTTTGGACCGGAGTTGACAGTGGGTAACTGAAACAATGGAAAGTGAAACAGCAGGTAAGGGGGACTGCTGTACGCTTATGTTTGAGTTGGCAAGAAACCCTTTGGTGACAGCCGTAATAGAAGTAGGCACCTCTGAAGTCTAGACAACTTCTTGGTTACGAAAAAAACAATAAAATTCACTGGGATAATTTCTTTTTTTTCCCTCAATATCTTGCCCCCTTTAAAATAGTTTTTTATTAAACATTTTTCATATTATTAGGCAATATTTATAACTATATCCTGAAATTTTGAGACCAATGTTTTATATATTTCAGATAAATGTTATTTATGATAATTATTCTCATTATCTTTGGGAAGAAGTGCACAGTTTGTGTAGAAATTTCTACCCAGTGCAATGTTCCTATATAATAAAAAATACTCATAAATGTTGTAAGTAGTATAAGTAATATATATTCTTAATACACCCACATATAAAATAATAGCTAATATTTACCAGGGATTTTCTATGTGCAAGAGGATATTTTTATATTTTACATGTATTATCTCATTTAACCCTCACAACTACCTCATGAGATATGTTCTGTTACTATTCCTATCATGCCCATGGAATAATGCATATGAGATGAGGCACAGAAAAGTTAAGACTTGCCCAAGATTGTACAGTTTGTAAATGGTAGAGTGAAGATTAGACTCATGCAGCCTGCCATCAGAGCCCACACTCTTAATCACTTTTCTGTGTGGCCTCCTCACATAATCTCTTTACAAACCACAAACTGTAAAATAGATGTTTATTATCTTGTAGGTAAGAATGATTGTGTTTTTCGGGCCTCAAGCATAGAGGTGAACTGATTACATCAGCCTGAAAGGGCTGAACTCTCTCCTGCATCCCAGAACTCCTGCAACTGAAAATATTTAATATTTCTCCTTTCTTGAGGAGCAAGTCCCCACAAATTTGCTATCTCACTTTCATCCAAAAACTACCGGTTCCAGAGAGGTGTTAGCAGACTTCGTAAATGGCAGGTACTCTTGGAACACTGTCTGTTCCCTGAGTTGATCACAAGAAGATGTTGGGAAATTGTACCAAGAGTGAAATCAGAGCCTTGCATTAGAGTTGGCAAAGGTTAGCCTATGGCAAAATTGTAAAATGAGTTAAGTTTGCCTGTGGCACCTTCCTACTTCCATGATTAGTTTTATCCCCTCCTGTTTGGCTCCCATAATCCTACTAGAATGAATAATTGATTATTTGTGCGATTTTCTGTTTATTATGTTTCTCTGCCAAAAGGCTATAATTTCCATATGTACGGGGACCACACTTGTCTTTGCTACTGTACCCAGTCCCTAATAATAGTACCTGATTATGGAATATGCCAAGCATTTATTGAATGAATGAATAAAGTATTTATTTAAGAGATCTTGACCCCTTTCTTGGAGGAGCATTTTATGACACAAAAATACTTGTTCAATTACTGTCCCTTAACTGAATGGAGGTACAAATGAGTAAGGGAAGTGGTTAAGGTATGAATCATTCTAGCGTGTCCAAGAAAATTCTCCAAGACCTATCATAAGAGGGAGGGAAGAAGAAAGACCTTCCAATACATTACATATTCACAAGAAATATAAAAAATTTCCCATAGTATATTTCCTTCCTTCTAGCAGGCCCCAGGTTTCAACCTGCTCTCCCTATACTTGTCACTGTCTGTGTGCTCTCTATGATTTCTGTCTCCGTGTAACTGGCTATGAAATGGGATGCTGTTTCTCTCTCTTCTTTCCTTGCTCTCTGTGTATAATGGACACAAGTCCTTATCAATCTAATCACTTTGGAAACTTAGTGAGAGGGGAAAGAAAACAACACATATAGAGAATATATACCACTTTCATAATCCTAGGACTTTCTCGCTCCTCCTCTGAGCAGCAAATCTGTATGCCCACTAGATATCTTCACTGGAACGACTCAAAGTCGCACCCAAATGAACATACGCAAACCAAATTCGTAATGTTTCACCCTTCCAATTTAGTCATCTATACCATTGCCAATTTCAGATAATATAATTGTTGCTTTCAGGGAATCCATAAAGTTATACAAGCCTGAAATCTTGCAGTCATTTTTGAACTTCTCTCTTTCGCACTATCTTCATGCAAACTAAAAGAAAAATTGCCAGTATTATCTCCTAAACATCTCTCAGCTGTGTCCATTTCTCTCTGCCTTTCACATCAATACCTTAGTCCAGGATGTTGTCATGTAAATCCTGGACCATCACAATAAACTATACACAGTGTACCTTCATCTGTTCCTGCCCTCTTATCAAGTCTACATATAAGGGCCAGAGTGGTCTTTTAAAAAATGTGAATCTGATTAAGTCCATCCTTGCTTAAGTGTGGTCTATACTTTTCCCTTGCTCATAAAATAGAGAATAAATTATTCATCAAGGCTTACAAAGCTGTGAATAGCTTGGTCTTACAACTCAAGCCTCATGTCACCATGTACTCTGCTTTACTCAGTCTAATTATCCTGTACAGTGGTCCCTTACACAACACTATGTGTCTTTCTGCCACATTCTTTGCAAAGGCCAGAACATAGTTTCTTCTATTGTCAGGTAACTTCTAACCATTTTTCATTTTTCAGTTCAAATCTCCTATCTAAGGAAGCTTTCCCATATATCATTGATTAGATCTTTTTACCCAATTAACCATCCTTATAACGATGGCAGTTTCACATCTTTCCACGGTTGTTTGCCATCTTTCTCACAATATGGTAAGCTCTGTGGCACTAGGGACATTTTTAACTGTTCTCATTCAGTGCCTAGCACAATACTTGGCATCTAACACTCAATGCATATTAATGAATGGATAAAATCTGTGTAGTACTGTTATTAATAATTTTTATGTATAAGAAAGTTATATTTACAAGACTCTTGAGTTGCTATCTTGGTAAGTTTTTTCAAGAAATCTTACCTTGAAAATAATGTATCCAACTTTTAAAAGAGTGCTTTTCTCTAGCAAAATAGGGCTCCTGAGGTCTAGTAAAAAATGTTTCTGTGTGTGTACAGAGTGGAATTCAGGGAGTGAGCTGCATAAGTTAAATGTGTTACCTATCAGTTTTCCTAATAGTTGTATTTGATCATAAATGTTGGTTGTAACTTGGTCATCTAGTTAAGTTTCTAAATGTATTTGCTATACACATATCAGGTTGATTAGAGATGATTTACTGATCTGTTTTACTTTAGGTAATAGATGTCTAACATTCCAAAACATGCCATTGAATTGATCTAGCAGCCTACTAAAAGAATACTTAACACATGTTCTGCCACCCAAGGGTATACAATCTGAAGCCATAGCATCAGCCAAATTGGATTCTTAGTGAAAAGCACAGGAAACGCTGGTCCCATATTGGCTAGACTGTTGTTAAATGCAAAACTTATGGGAAAGTGAAGGTTGAGAAAAGAACTCAGTAAGAGAAGGACATGAACTTGCTGTACATGACTGTAGATACTTTTCACAATCCATGGACTTTAATTATAATTTCTTATCATCCCTTACAATAGTACTTTGGATATCATTTTTATCCTAATCTTACAAATGAGAAAGCTGATGTTTAGGAATTATCTGATGTCCAGGTATTATCTCTAAATAGGTGATACTTAGAAAATATTGATGATACCCAATTCCTATACTTCTATCTTTTGCGTTCAAATGTCACTTTCTCAAAGGAAGAGTTCTTCTTAACACTGAAGCTTATGGTAAGCACCGTGCTATGGAGTTCTCATTGTATCCAGCCTTTTGTCCATCAAACCATATTGTAATTATCATACCAATCATTTACATTTCTCAGTTGAGTATAAATTTTCCAAGTCTCAGATCATGTCTTCCCTGTTTGCTATTTATCCTCAATAGGAATAGCTTGGCCTTAAAAGGCAATTGAATAAAGGAATGTCCAAGATCAGTTGACCTGAAAGAATTTGGTTGAAATAATTAGTTATATTTCTGATACTAAACCATATTTTTTATTTTATCCTATGTTTCTTAAAATGTGAGATTATTATTATTCAGGTATGATGAGGCCAACAGATCAGGAGATGATTGCCATTGAAAAGAGTTTACTAGTTTATTGCTCACAGTTCCCAAGAGGAGGATCCACAGGCAATCATCAGAGTTGTTCAGGAGGCAGAAGGGGAAAAGGGAAAACATGAGTAAGAAGCTCTATTGTGGTATTTGTAGGAAGTCAAGGCAAGGCAGGGTAAGCAGGCTGAGGATTGGTGAGTTTGAAAAATTTTGGCAGGCTCTGGAGCCTAGAGCCTGTCCATAGTTGTCTGGTATCTGGTTCTAAAGTGACAAGAGTAGGAACATAGTGACACCATGTGCAGGAGCCCAGTGAGAGCCCAGAAAAGGAGGTGATTGGGGTGTAGTCTGAGATTTGTTGGTTTTCATATGAAAGTTACACTTGTAGGCAAGTCTTTTACTATCTCTAGGAATTAGCTAGCCCTGTGAAGAGCAGTCTCTCCAGAGTCAATAAGTTCCCAGATGTCAAAATATCAGGAGAAAAAGACATGCTTACTATACATATCAGAAGTTAAGGACTGCTGGTTCCAAAATTGCAGCATAAGCAATAAGCTGGTTTCACTGCCTCCATCCCCAGAAAACCAATAATGAATATACAGCACCAAGATTATCACCAGCATTATTGCACAACTCAAATGATAGAGTCAGACTGTTTCCAGGGCCACATAGAAGTGAAAAATCTCCAAGTACATGGTAAGAGAATAGAACTTCCACATTTCCAATGTCCCTTTCCCCATTCTGCCTAGCACTAAGCATGTGGAAAATTTTCCCCCAACTCACCATTTCTATACTGGAAAAAGTGAGATCCACATCGATAACCCACTTTCCCACCATCCTGTTTTCCCTGGGAGGAGACCTGTCCTTGCCTTAATCCATGGGAAGCATCATCAGTGTCAGAGGGAGAAATATCCTTGAGGACAGACAGAGGCAAGGGAGCCTGCACTAACATCTCCAGCCCTGGAAATTCTGCTCTGTAAGTTGATCAAAGGAGATATCAAATCAGAGTGGCTACTCAATAGCATTACATTATCGGAGGTATGTTCCACAGTTCCCCTGGCTACAACTTAGCCAGCCTTCTCAGACTGCTTGGATATCCCTTTTGAGGCCTCCCAAGTCCAGGACAGTCAGCAATCTGATCATTTACAAGAGCTGAATTGAGCCTGGGCTTATGTCATCACATAGACCTGAAAAGGAAGCAACTACTTAACAGTAAAGAATATCTAAGCAAACATGTCTGTAAAAAACAAAACAAGCCAAACAGAGAAGACTAGAATAACTAATAATAACTAATCCTTCAGTGCAAATATACAGATAAGCATCCATAAGAAACAATAGCAAAGAAAGAGCTATGACCTCCCCTAATGGACAAAGCAAGGAAGCAGTAAATGACCTTAATGAGCTAGCAATACGTGAGCTCTCTGACAAAGAATTCAAAATAATAGCTTTATGGAAACTCAGTGAACTCCAACACAACACAGGAAAGCAATTCAAAAA
>NW_012148585.1:292592-294110 GCF_000956105.1 Propithecus coquereli
AATGAGAAATAGTGTTTGCCACTATTCATATATTCAAGGATATACGAAGGCCTTAGAGATCTTCCATTTTATTGTATTTTGAGACTACCAAATTTAAATATTTTCAGGAAAACAATTTCTCCTCTCTCCTCTGACTTTATGATATATTTCAATAAATCACAATATATTACATCCATTTATCGTAATTTGAATAAAGTTCATCTCTATGTAGGAAACTTAATACTAACTCTGCCATAAGTGAAGAGTGAATAGGGAGAGGTTAGGATTTGGGGAAATTGGGATTAACTAACATTCTAAAAACAAACTGTGTTCATTGTAAAGGAGAAGTGCTCTGTCAGACTTCTTGCCATGAACATCACTGATGAAACACTAAATAATTAAAAGCTATATTGCATTAGAGAACAAATCATTAACATATTTACAACAACAGATTTTGTTTATTTGTTTTTTATGACCTGTGTTCTCAGTAAAAACGCTATTGTCACTAAGCAAATATCTTCACAGTTCTCGTAATCTGCAAGATGGCTCAGATCTCTGAAAAATTTAAGCAGTGTTTTTCTTTTTATCAGGAAAAATCTCTCATTCTTTTTCTTTCTTTTATATTTTGGTGAAGTGTGCGTGTGTGTGTGTATGTGTGTGCATGCGTAAATTTGTGTGCCCTGGTGGATGAGACAAACAGATAATTGCCCCAATTTGTATTTTCAGTTGTTTCTTGATATTCATAGAGAAATATGCTAAACTGATTTGTTCACCATTTATGATATTTTGAAAAATGAATTCCAGGTGAAAACATGCAAGGAAGAATTTTAGGCTGGCACAGTTGGAAATGTTTAAACACTCAACACTATGAAGTCCACGAGGGAAAATCTGACAAACCTTTCACATTAGTGGTAATGTAAGGCACTACCAAAATTACCAAAGAGGCAGAAAATACCATAATAAAAGCACAGTTTTTGGAAATTGGAGGGAGAAAGCCTGTCTCCACTCTTAGAGAATTATTTTTCTAATTGTGTGTTCCTAACTCAAGGCAGAACCTGATGCTAATAGTGTGTTCCTCTATTGTATTAATAGTTTATCCATTTGGTTTTCAAACAGCCATGTTAGCATTGTGTTTAAGGCTTTAAGTGGGTGGTTTTTGTTGAAAAAAAAAATGTATAACATAAAAAGCCCCTTTCAGCAATGTAGGTTCTATGTCTTTGAGTTAGATGGCAGATGATGAATGTTTGATTTGTTTTCACAGATAGTGACTAAAAAGCAAATCGAAGAATGACTTCACAACATAAAAAAAGAGAAAAGAGAAACATGAGCCTTTTTAGTATTTTTGTTACACCTAAGCAAGAATATTTCTGAAAGACAATGAAATAACAAAGGTACCATTCCAAGCATTATCATTGTCTTAGGTTGAAAACAGGAGAACATATAGCCAGCAAAATCTTCCTTTTAAAAACATCATTATCATATAAAATGTCTGGAAATGTTTACTCAAGATCTAATGCATCTCGGATCCATTAAGGTATT
>NW_012148585.1:294336-295632 GCF_000956105.1 Propithecus coquereli
AAATAAACAAAATCAGAAATAAGAAAGAAGACATAACTGAGACCACAGAAATACAAAAGAACCATCAGAAACTATTACAAACAACTATATACCAACAAATTGAAAAACCTAGAAGAAATGGATAAATTTCTGGACATACAACCTACCAAGATTGAACTATAAAAAAAAATAGATAACCTCAACAAACCAATAATAGCTAATGAGATCAGAGCCTGGGACCCGATGGCTTCACTGCTGAATTCTACCTAACATTTAAAGAAGGACTAATACCAATTCTACTCATAACCTTCAAAAAATGAAAGATGAGAGAATACTAGTTCTACAAGACCAGCATTACCTTGATAACAAAACCAGACAAGGACACAACACAAAAAGAAAACTACAGGCCAATATCACTGGTGAACACAGATGCAAAACTCCTTAACAAAACACTAGCAAATTGAATTCGACAATATATTAAAAAGATCATTCACCGTGATCAAGTGGAATTTATCCCAAGGATGCAAGAATGGTTCAACATACATAAATCAATAAATGTGATACATTACATTAGCATCAAGAACAAAACACCATAGATGCTGAAAAAGCACTTGCTAAAATTCAGCATCACTTTGTGATAAAAATCTTCATCAAGTTGGATAGAGAAGTAACATACCCTATAAGAATTAAGGACATATATGGCAAACCCACAGCTAACATTGTACTGAGTGGGGAAAAATTGAAGATCTTTTGTCTAAAACCAGAACAAGACAAGAATTCCTATGTTCACCACTTCTATTCAGTGTAGCACTGGAAGTCCTGGCCAGAGAAATTAGGCAAAAGAAATAAATAAAGAGCATCAATATTGGCAAGGAAGAAGTCAAAATAGCCTGTTTACAGATGGCATGATCTTGTAATTAGAGAAACCTAAAGACTCCACCAAAAAACTATTAGAATTGATAGGTAAATTCAGTAAAGTTTCAGAATATAAACTCAACATACAAAAATAGGAAGCATTTATATACGGCAATAGTAAACAATTTGAAAAAGAAATCAAGAAAACAAGCCTATTTACAATAGTCGCAAAAAACATAAAATACCTAGAAATCAAGCAACTAAAGAAATGAAAGATCTATACAAGGAAATCTATGAAGCACAGATGAAAAAAAATTAATGAAAATACAAAAGACAGAAAAGATATTCCATGCTCATGGATTGGAAGAAGTGATATTCTTAAAAATGACAATACTATGCAAATCAATTTATAAATTCAATGCACTTTCTTTCAAAATACCAATGAAATTTTTCACAGAAATT
>NW_012148585.1:299467-301130 GCF_000956105.1 Propithecus coquereli
ATGAGTTTCATATTATTTATGTTGTGTGATATTAAAAGAAATGAATTTTAGAAATCTTGATTTGGAAGAGTATAGAAAGCAAATTTATATGAAATAAGAAGATGAAATGCACAGCAAATATTAATATTTGGCTAACCATAGGTGGTACATAAATATTATGTGATTGCTTATTAATTCCATAAAGGTCTATATATTGAGTTCCTATTATGTGCCAAGCAACTGCAGAAATTACCAATTAGTGACAAAACAAGTTTTGACATTACAAAAGGAACTGGAAAAGAACTCACTAAAGATTTCTATTGGTTTTATGCTTTTTAAAGGAGAAATTTCAAATTGCTTAGCATGGCATATAAGGAACTTTACAGTGCAGGTCCTGCCTTTTTACAAATGTCATGTATCACAGGAATGGGACATGCTCAAGTCATACTGACTTTTTTACACTTAATTGGCTAAGGCACACCTTCAGGATTTTAACGATTTACACTAAGATTGGTCATACTGCTGAAAAGCAAATTCTTATTAATTTCCCTACCAAGAGATGTCAAACTCTGGGTTGGGTTTTAGGTTCTGGGAAAGAAACGTGTTTATCTGAGATGCATTTTAAGTTCGAGGATCCTTCAGAACAGCTCCATGAACCCTGCTGACCAACTAGGGAAGCAAGCCAAAGCCAAGCCTTGTGCTCAGACCCAGCGCAAGTGCGACTCCCCTTTGAAACCTTGTTCTAGACAGAGTTAGTCCTCCCATAAGCTCCTATTTATATCGCTGTCATGGTGAATATAACATTATTCAGTATTATCTGTTTATATTTTTTAAGCCTAAGCTCAAAGGCAGGATTCTAATGTAATTATCTATCTGTCCTAAATGCTTATTGCTATCGTAGTACGTAGTAGGTGTCAAATAAATGCATGAGAAAGGAAGGAAAAGGGCATGAAGGAAAAAAAAAAGAAACAGGCTTTGCTAGTAGCCAAATACTCTCGTGTAACACCCACTTACAGATTTTGTAACAGTCAACCAGGTGTTCCAAATGATGAGGCTACAAAAAAAAAATGTGTTTAGAGATGAACAGACATTTCTTCAGTTAATTAAAGAAAAAAAGATGAAGTGACACACTGTTTGAGGCCAGCATTGCCAACACTTTGGGCATGCAGCCAGAGGGGAACAAGAGAATTGGGAGAGGTTCTGTTGGTCTCCAGGTGTGTTTATACCCTTCAGGATTATTGTGTTGCCACTACCCAGGTGAGATAGCCAAACCAGGAGCAATTTCCAAATCTGGTCCCTAGGAATACCTAAGAGAAAATTGTGGGCACTCATCCTGCAAGACAATGGATGGAAAACATCAGTAGATTTTTCAAGTTTCCTGATTCAGAACAATAGAAAGTCTGTTTGGGGACCAAGCATCACTGGAGGTTGTCCCTCCACCAGAGGGTTTGTTTATGTCAAGATATTTGAGTTGCTGAGATGTTTAATACTCTTCCCTAGCATTACTACTGTCCTAGCATCTTGTTGAGATCAAACTGAAAACTGAGTTGTCTTTAGAAAAGCTTCCCATGGGGCTTCTCTCTTGAAGTTCAGATTTCATTGTTATCTTCAAAAGAACATCAGTCCAGAGGTCCCTGATCTCTGTTGGAAGTTGTGCTAATGTTCACCTACTGTAAAGGTTAAA
>NW_012148585.1:305495-306620 GCF_000956105.1 Propithecus coquereli
TCTTAGATTCTGCCTGATTAAAGTAGGGGTTAAATAAGGCAAATCTTCAAAGATTAAACAAGCATAGAGATAAAATAAAAACAAGTTAGTATAGATTCTTATGAAGATCTGAGCCCCTCACTCCTATATTTTGTTTTTGTATTTGGCTTAACTGGCTGTCATTATCATTAATGATTACTGTGGTCACTTTTGTCAGCAATAAACTTTATACAACCATTGATTTTCTGCTTTACCTAGTGAAGGGTCAAATACACTCCTGTTGTTTTAAGCTACCTATGAATTAGCTTTGAGAATTAGGTTTTAAAGTTCAGACTAAATCCATGATCTCCAAGATCTCTGCCATTCTTTCTCCAAAATCCAGGAGAGCAATCTATAAGATTGCCAAGAAGAACAGCCTGCACTGTTTGCAAAAGGTAGCCATTTAATGGAATTACCCAAATGCAGCAGTTTTTGATCTTTGTTTTCTGTTCAGTATCAAACACAACACCTACAGTCTTCTCTGACCTTAGCACAGAAAGAACAAAACAGACAAATTATGGGTGGTTAATGTCTTTTGCTTATTGTTTCTTCTATATTTTCTTTAATTCTTATTGAACAGTTCATAAACTCATTTGGCAGATGGAAAAAATCGAGGCATTAGAAGCCTTCCAAGTAAATTATTGTATTAATTGTAATTATGTCTACAGGTAAGAAAATAGGCACAGGAATTAACCTTCCTTACTGTCTAACTTAAGGCATTTGTGAGTCACTTAACAAATTATTTTAGAACAGGCCAAAGATGTAGTTTTCCCGTCATAGAGTTTCAAAGGATGAATGAAGTGGGGACTTATCACAAAAATTTACAACAAAGTGAGGCTCTGGTATCTAAAAATATAGCAGTAAGAACAAATGAAAGAGGGAGAAAGGATAAATTGGATCAAGAGGCAGTGAACAAAGCCAGTCACATGACTCAAAGTTTTTGCCTGATAATCACTGTTTCAACGTTTATAGATTCCAGAACTTTGCCAAATTATCAAAGGAAAGTCTTACGGAAAGAACATTTTTTTACAGAAAATTAAAAACAAGGGAATTTGACATAAAACTAATTTGACTGAAGCTCTACTACAATCTGGTGAGTTGAGAAAA
>NW_012148585.1:317330-318011 GCF_000956105.1 Propithecus coquereli
TGAACCCTCTGTCCTCACCAGGGCAACTCAAATCACAAAAGAACACACTGACATACTTATACACACCCATACACACATAGGCAGAAAAAGTATGACCTATCTTCAGTTCAAACCTTGAGGCCTCGACTCATATTTTGCCTGTGAATACTTGGCTTCTCAGTGTGTCCAGTGCCCACAAGTGGACATTCAAAACTTAACAGATGGAGCTAGGTATAACTTCACATCTTGGCAACAAGAGTATGGTTTGTGCCCTTCACCCTGTCCAAGATCAGATGAAGTCCAAAACCACAAAGGTCTTCCATATTAAGTAATGAAAATGTGAATGACTAATGATCAAGGATAAGAAAGAATACTTGTTTATACAGGTTGGTCCGGTTTGAAAGAAAAGGGACCAAAGGGGAAAAATATTAACTCAAACATTATTTGGCCTTAGGTTCCCAGGATTTATAAACGGAATCTAGACAGGCTCCTTTAATTCAGCTCAATTAATATTAGGACCTCTCATGTTCTTATTATTTCTTGTTCCACTGATTTATCTCCTTAATAATAATCTACCCTTTTGTCTTGATAATCTACCTTTCTTTGCCCGACTTCTGACCTTTTCAACTTCATTTTCTGTTAGGGTGTTATTTAATTTCTAATATTTCCACTTTCCCTATAGGTTCCATTTTCCAAGGATAA
>NW_012148585.1:318061-320770 GCF_000956105.1 Propithecus coquereli
AGAATGTACCAAATTTCATCAGGTGAAAATCATGACCTTGTCTGGAATGGATTCATTTTTCATTTTCTTCCTACTGTTTTAGAAGAATGCCTTTGAATGTCCTTTAATGTCTTTTGCAGGGCATTTAGTTAATCTATTTGCTCCCTAGATATAAATTAGTTTGTTGGGTATAACTAAAAGCATTATGAGAGTTTGCTAAAGGTGAAAATCATGTCATATGCCTGGAAGGTGAATGAAATAAGTCTTCAGGGAAATGCCTTTGGAAGAAATTGTCACCATCCAATGTGCAAAGGCAGAAAGAAAAAGACTCCAGGGAATAGTTGCCTTGATAAAGAAGAGGAAGCTCTCTGATAGGAGGGAGCAGGAAGAGAACAGGGAAAAATCTGTGCCAAGATACAGAACAATCTGCTGACAGATCACCTATTGGTAAATTGCTTTAATGCTATTGTAACTAGTGGCCTATATGTAAACACTCCTCCTATTTCTGTCCAATTCTTTATGTTTATTCTGGCTTTTTTTCTTTCTCTGAATGACTATAAATGTAAAAGTCCTGTGTATAAAGGTTATCTATGTACAAAGGTTAAGATGGAAAATGACACAATTGAATCATCTCTCACATCTTTTTAAGTATTGGTAAATGAACTTTATCCTCTCCCCTAACCCATGCCAAAGATTCTAGGTTTTAGATCTTGTGTGATTTTCTCTCAGTGAAAACCCACAATACTGGCATTGTCTTTGGATTTTAGCTTTCTCCCGGATGCTATTACGATCCTGTCAATCATGTTTGTCCGTATCACTGAGTTTTTTCTTATGGTAGCGCTGGAACACAAACTACTAATCTAACCAACATGTGAGAACCCTGGGTTCCTTGCTGTATAAATTAAATGCCCTAAAGAGTAAATGCTGGAACAATGAATCTTTGGCCAAACCTTTTTTTAACATATGTATATGAAAATATATGTGTGTGAAAAAATCCTTTCTGTAATGCAATGTTAATTACTTCTTCCCTCCTCATTGCCTGAGCATCCCACACCTAACCCCCAGTTTCACACATTCAAGGGATAGCATTTCAGAATAAATAAATTTGATTTAATGTGCTTGATAGGAGGAAGATACATTAACTTTATTTTCCCCCTCCCTGGTGGGAAAAAACAGGATAAGCTATTATTATGTTCAAAGCACTACTAAGAAAGCAGCTAGAGGCATTAAAACCGAGATTATCTATCTTCTGTAATTAAATCCCTTTTCTTTCTTTTTTTTCCCTGGACCTATACCAGATGATTTCTTAGGTCCCATGAGCATATTTTATACATCATCTTATACAGTAGACTTAAGATGAGAAAAGGCAACAAATTAGAAACCTTTAGTCCATGGAGTTTTGTTATTTGCTTCTTAGGAAAATTTGGGAGATGTTTTTATCTAAGAGATGTTTATAGAATTTGACCCATGATTCTTACCAGGTACCTATATGATATTTATTCCATAATGCATATAGGTTCCACTGTTTTCTTTGCCTTTAAACATCTTACCCCGAGCCATATGCACACCTGTCCACCTCACCTCAGCACACACCCCATAGAATTGACATTTGGGTTGATCGGGTCATAAAAGTTCTAGGATCTTCGGGCTCCAAGTGCAAGATACGTGTCGATTAGTGACAAGGATGAATGCTAGGTTTAGTTTTATTTTTGGCTCATAAGCTAATATGACCCTATTTACACTCATATATCCTTAAATTTATGGATCTGTGGTGACATTATTTTCTAAACAGATACATAATAGATTCTCAGGGAAAAAAAGGAAGAACTCAGAAACTAGCAGAGACAATAATCGCTGCTTTTTCTATTCTTTACTCTGACATATTATACAGATAGGGGCTGACTTTGAGAACCTTCAAAATACTATTTTAGTGTGAGTGATCAAAGTTATCATAGATTCAATCAGTACAAAAAAGAAGAAACAGAATGATTTAAACTTTCCTGGTACAGAAACATAAGCATTTCCGTCTGTGTAGGCCAGGCTGTTACACTTGATCAGTATCCTCTTAGCATTTTCTCTGTGATTTGGTGGAGATTAGGTGACCTAACTCCACCTGCTGGATGACTAAGAATTACATTGCTTTGACTTAGAAGGGGAAGCTGGCATCATGAAATGGACAGCAACATAAAAGCCTGGAGAATGTGACTTATGCTCTTAACTTTGCCATGTTCTGGTCATCAGAGTCACCTCTTAAAATAAGACTTAAGATTTCTGGACTGAAGCTTCATCAACTGTGAAAGAAAAAGTAGTTTGAATGGATGATCTCTAATGACTCCACATTCTTAATTGCTGATGATTCTGATTTAATTTGAATTAGGAAATTTAAATGATAGCCTCTTTATTCCCACTGACTAGAGCAGTACATGTAGTATTTCATTCTGATTTGGTTAATTGCTGGTAAGAATATTCACAAACTGTCACCATTTTTGTTATCTCTCATCCTGGGTATGCCACTTACCACATGGGTGTTACTTCAGGTAAACAACACATGACATTTTTAATCCTCATTTTCCTAACAATAAGAAGAGATAACAACACCACCCCTGGGAGTAGTAATACAGTTTAGCAATACCACAGACTCTCTTTTTGATGACCAAGGGTATTTGGGGTTCTAGGTGATGTAGAAATGACAAAGATAGAATTGTATGAGAGTGTGTTTATATTAACCAA
>NW_012148585.1:325885-326640 GCF_000956105.1 Propithecus coquereli
AAATGTCTATTCAGATCCTTTGTCCATTTTTAATTGGATTATTTTTCCCTATTGATTTGTTGGAACTCCTTATACATTCCAATTATTAATTCCTTGTCAGACGGGTAGTTTGCAAATGTTTTCTCCCATTTTGTGGGTGGTCTCTTCACTTGGTTGATTGTTTCCTCTGCTGTGCAGAAACTTTTTAGCTTGATGTGATCCCGTTTGTACAGTTTTGCTCTGGTTGCCCGTACTTTGGGGGTATTACTCAAGAAATCATTGCCCAGACCAATGTCCTGAAGTGTTTCCCCAATGTTTTATTTTAGTAGTTTCATAGTTTACTTACTTCAATATTTGTGGATTCATGTCTTTAATTGGCTGTGATATACTCCTAACTCATGTGAATGTTACTTCTCTTTGATTTTCTCTCTTATACCCTTATTAGAATCTTATTACATATGTTTTACCTTTTCCCATTCTATCACACATGTGCACATGTGCACATACACCCATATTTATTTTTCAGTATTTTAATTCCTTTCTGCTGTAGTTTGGATAATTTTTATTTTTTTTCAGATTCCACATATAATTCTTTAATGTGAAAACAACAAAATGCCAAGAGTGGTATGTAGTGGTATCTAGATTGGTGTTAATACCACTCTACTTTGTAGAATTTTTATAAGGAGGGTACAGTACTTTTACTACAAAAAACATATAATAAACTATTTGGCCCTTAGTTCTATCTGCAGTTTAATCAAAATCTTCAAGCAAAAGAG
>NW_012148585.1:326690-328617 GCF_000956105.1 Propithecus coquereli
AGATCCATGTACAACTAGGGACCTGGAATTCATTTGAAGTTTTGAAAACTTCTTGGAATACCTATTATGTCAGAGTGAGTGTTGAAAAATATAAAATACTCAAAAATAGTGTTGAAAAATAAGATCAAGGTAAAGATGAATTTGAAACCTAGTTAAATGACTCTAGCAACCTTATGTTAGAGCTCAGAGTGATTTTAAATGTCATTTAGCCAATTTTATCACCTAGTGTCTAAAATCTCTACATCCCAAACAAATAATCATATAGAGTATGATTAAGGAACAAGGATAACCAAAACCAGAGTAGCCAGTTAGATTTTCATCTTTTCCTTATTTAGAGTGAAAATCTGTCTCTACGTAGATTTGCATTTTGGCCCTATTTCTACTTACTGACATCATACTCATTTTTTATACACTTTATTTTTAAAGCAGTTTTAAGTTCACAGCAAAATTGAGCAGAAGGTACAGAGATTTCCCATATGCCCCCAGTCCTCACATTTGCATAGCCTTCCGCATCATCAACATTCCTCACCATAGTGGTGCATTTATAAAAACTGGCCAACCTATATTGACATATCATTATCACCCAAAGTTCATAGCCTATATTAGGATTCACTCTTGATGTACATTCTTTGGGTTTGGACAAATTTATATGACATACATCTATCATTATAGTATCATATAGAGTACTTTCATTGCCCTAAACATCTTCTGTGCTCCACCCTCTCATTTTCTCCCTCCCTGCTGACTACTAGCAATCACTGATCTTTTTACTGCTCCATGGTTTTGCTTTTTCCAAAATGTCATATCATTGGAACCATGTAATATGTAGATTTTTCAGATTGCCTTTTTTTTTCACTTAGTAATACACATTTAAGTTTTCTGCATGTCTTTTTATGGCTTGAGAGCTAACTCATTTTTAGCACTAAATAATATTCCACTGTCTGGATATATAACTTTTTATTCATCTATTCACCTACTGAAGGACATCTTGGTTGCTTCCAAGTTTGGGCAATTTTGAATAAAGCTGCTACAAATATTCATGCACAGGTTTTTATGCGGACATAAGTCTTCAACTCCTTCAAGTAAATACCATGGGGCCTGATTGCTGGATTGTATGATAAGAATACACTAATTTTTGTGTGAAACCACCAAACTGTCTTCCAAAGTGGTGATACCACTTTGCATTTCCACTAGCAATGAGTTGAACTTCCTGTTTCTCCAGAACCTTGACAGGATTTAGTCTTGTCTGGATAATGGTCTTTCCAATAGGTGTGTAGTGGTGTCTCATTGTTGTTTTAATTTGCACTTATTTGATGACTTATGATGTAGAGCATCTTTTCATATGCTTATTTTTCATCTGCATATCTTTTTTGGTGAGGTGTCTGTTAATGACTTTGGCCCATTTTGTTTCCATTTATTGAAAAATTATTTTTTCCCATTGTATTGACTTTGTTGCTTTGTCAAAAATCAGTTGATTCTCTTTATGTGAGTCTATTTCTAGGCTCTCTATTTTGTTCCATTGATCTAATTGTCTATTCTTTCATCAATATCACATTGTCTTAATTACCGTAGTTGTATAGTACATCTTGAAGTTGAGTAGTGACAGTCCTTTAAGTTACTATTCTTCAATATTGTACAGGTTATTCTGGGTCTTTTTGCCTCACAATATAAACTTTAGAAAAAGTTTATTGATATTTACAAAATAACTTGCTGGCACTTTTATTTTGATTTTATTGAATCTATATACCGAGTTAAAAAGAACTGACATCTTGACAATATTGCTTACTATCCATGAACATGGAATATCTCTTCATTTATTTAGTTTTTTGAGTTCTTTCATCTGAGTTTTGTTGTTTTTCTCATATAAATCTTACACATATTTTGTTAGATCTATACCTAAATATTTCCTTTTTGGAAATGCTAATGT
>NW_012148585.1:329714-330355 GCF_000956105.1 Propithecus coquereli
ATCCTTATAATTATAGAGGCATATGTGTGGTTTTCTCAGCCTAAGCAGGTACGTTTCACAGCCTAGAATACCTACTGCCACATACACATGAGGGGGAGAATGAGTCCATTATAGTGGCATTAGGAACTACATATTGCCAGTGGATTCTGGGCCACTACACTGGGATTTAGCAATGCCCTAGAAGGCCATAACTTGAAAGATAAAGTTATTCCTTTCCCCTCCATAGGACTACAGAGAGTATCTCTGACTTTAATCATGCCCAGGGACAAATTACCACAAGATATGAGAAATTATGTAGAAGCCCTGGCAATGCTGACATTAAAACAGAGCCAAGAAGCCACAGAGAACTTGTTTGTGGAGAAATGACCTGTAAATTCTATCTCCTTATCCAGATAGGTCAAAAATTAGCCTGGGTGAGGAGCTACTCTATTGAGACATTGATGATATGTATCAGTGGTGACAGCAACTTCAGTAAGTGGTACTCATTGTTTTCCATAGATTATATCTATAAAAGGTCAAAGTATTATATAAAAACTCACTGAAAGGATCTATGGCAAGATTGATGGCAAGGGCCAATAGTTGCTTAATAAATGCTACTTCTAAAGATGTATTAATTACATCTCTAATGCATAGAACAACAC
>NW_012148585.1:332124-333387 GCF_000956105.1 Propithecus coquereli
ACAAAAAAATACTTACCATTTTGTTACAGTTGCCTACAGTATTTAGTATAATAACATGCCTTACAGGTTTGTAGCCTAGAGGCAATAGGCTGTACCAAACTATATGGTACAGCCTAGGTGTGTAGTAGGCTATACCATCTAGTTTGTGTAAGTACACTCTATGATGTTTATGCAATAATTAAATGCATTTCTTATAAGATATCCTCATCATTAAGGGACACATGAATGTAGTTATTATACCCTAATTAAAAAAGAAACCCATTGTACCAAATTCAAAATGGCTTCTGGCTAATTCATTCTCTCTCTCTCTTATTTTAGCTGACACGATATGTGTTCATGTGTTCTATATGTACGCTTTCTTCTGACTGTCTTCATCATAGACTTCTTTCCATATCTAGAAGAATAGGGAACACTGCTGGATTCCAATTCCAGTTTTGCTTCCAAGTACATGGCATCAACCAAGTCCATTTTTCCTTGTCTTTCTTTATGTCTTCTCTGAATTGAGGCTACCGATTTGTTGCAAAAACACATTGAGATTAATTACAAAGCAATTAACATTATGTGAAATTTAATATTAATGCTTTCAAAACATAACGAAGAAGGATTCATTCTTAAACATCATTATCTTTATCGGGTACATTTCCATGTTTACTAGAATGCTATAAAGATGCTGGTTCCTGTGAGGACTTTATAAAATACGCTTTTCTCTGTCGAAAGCTGACAACCCTTCTCAGGTGTCATCCAATTATTCATTCACTCCAGTTTTGCTTTGTGTTTTTCTTTGACATCCAATACAATTATTTTGATTGCTAACCAAATGTTTTTCTAAATGCTTAATGATCTCCATTTAAATTTAACTGAGATGTGCATATAACTGGTATACATCTTTTCTTGGCCTTATTTTGGGATCCAACATAGGAAAAGTAAGTAGATGAGTAAATGGCCCTTATTGGGCCAGTTTAAGTTAGTAAATGGGAAAGTAGGTGAGAAAACTATGACACTTCTTGGGGTCTCTCTGTTACTCTTGTTCTTTCTCCTCCCCTTTATTAGAATAAGAAGATTTATGATACAAACTGCACTGAATAAGAGTCCTTGTATAGAAACAAGAACTGGAAAGAAACTTAAGGATAATTTAGTCCTTCATTTTACATATGACATCTCAAACAACTAGTCCGAGTACACATACATCTTAGACATTAAGAAGTGGGAAGGAAACTAATTTCCCCTCGATTCACATATTTCCCAAAATGCTACATGTAACAT
>NW_012148585.1:333437-334509 GCF_000956105.1 Propithecus coquereli
CCTCCAACTTCTTCATTTTCCAGACTAAAACGTAGACTTCAGGAAGGTTAAGTGATTTGGCTATAGTCGTAGAACTAATAAAAGGCAGAGCTAGTCAAGAATCTAAGACCTTGTTTCCTATTACCTAAGGCTGCTTTGTAAAAGTTACAGCTCTTCAAGGTAGGAAAAAACGATGGTAAAATTGAAAAGTATGATTATTTCTGGAAGTTTAATATGATTCACGAAACAACAAGAACAATAACAAACCATTTTGAGAGCTGAAGTGGTAGATCACTATTAAAAGAACATTATCACAAACAAATAACAGATTATGTGGTTGTAAGAAGTCAATGTGGTTATTTATTTTAACCAAAAAAATGTACTAAGCCATTTAAAACATTGCATGATTAGCAACTAGCCTCTCAGAAGAGAGTTGCAGAGTTGTTGACTTTTCTATTTAAGGGGACAAAGCACAATCTAACTGTTGAGAACAGCATCTATGGCTTACCTATAGCTTCTTTCTGTAGGAGCTATTATTTATTCATTCCCCTGATCTTCTGGAAGATTCTCCATGTAGGCTTTTACTTGGATTTTTAACTAGTATGCAGCTAATTTGGAAGTGTCTTCTCCAAATCTTACCTTCTTTGAATCTTCTATTCATTTGTTTCCTATTGATAAAATAGTATTTGCGATCTTCTTAAGAAATATATTGATCAGAACATAGGCAAAGGTATTATGAAGTTTTCAACATAATTTGGGGAAAAGTACCATATATACACAAATAGTTATTATTAAATCATGAATTAAAATACTCACAGTACTCTTAATTTATATTTTTCTGCAGTGTGGATATTATTTATAACTTCAGTAAGACATAATAGCAGAATATGTGTAGAGTCAACAAAAACATAAATCTTAGAACTTTTCACAATTGCTTTACTAGTACAGAGTGTTTCAACTAGATCCTGTGGAATTTTAATCAATTCCTGAAACTATTTACATTACAAATTCTGTTTAACCCTAAAGCCAAGGTAAAAATGCATCTAATATTAGTATCTTTTAACTTACAACTTTCACCTGAGAAATGTTTACC
>NW_012148585.1:340569-343563 GCF_000956105.1 Propithecus coquereli
CACATCCTGCTAGTGTCCCACCTACTTATTTGACCACTCATTCTTTTCTGTCTCCTCCTTCTTCTCTTCCCATTTTTCATATTTGGAGTCCTCTGGAATTTTATTCTTAAACTTCTTCTCTTCATGCTTACTATTCCTTAGATGACTTCGTTAAATATAAGGTAACCTTATATTTACCAATAATCTCTCAATGTTTTATCTTTAGCTCAAAACCAATTCCCTGGACTCTAAACTCTATTTTCTAACTGCTAGTCACAAACACTTCCACTTAAATGTCCCAAAGGTTTCTCAAATTTTACTATGACCACAACTAAGCTCTTAATTTTTCTCTTAAAATTTATCTTCTCCCACTGATGCCCATTTCATTAAAGGACATTGCCAGTAATCTACTTGCTCAGGAGAAATATACTTAAAAAGGCCTTGACTTCTATCATCTTCTCATACCCAATGAGACCGGTTGATTAAGTATAGCTCTAACTGAAAATATATACCAAGTCCAGCCACTGTCACTACCTTATTTGAAGCCATCTTTTCCTTGCCAATATATTTGCCACTCGCTATCCATAACAATCTTTCCAAAACGCAAGTCAGATCATGTTACTCCCCTGCTCATAACCTTCCAACGGCCTCTTCTGATAATAAACAGAAAATCTGAAGTCCCTGCCACAGCCTGCATGGCCCTACATGAAATGGTCCTTGTTTACCTCTCCAATTTTATCTCCTACTACTTTCTTTCCCACTTTCTCAAACAGCCCCTGCCTTTTACTATTTCTTGTATACAGATCAAACATGTTTCTGGCTTAAGGCCCTTGCGTGTGCTGCTTCATTTCTCCACAAATATTTGAATGACTTTCTTTCTCACATTTTCCAAGTCTGTGATCCATGATTACCACTACAGGATCACTCTTTGACCACGATATACACGATAGCATCCTATTGATTCTCTACGTTCCATTTTTTCTTTATCATTATTAACACTATTATATTGCATGCTGTTTGCTTGTTTCCATCTTCCTAAATATGACTGTTTCAAAGCCTTTATCTATACTAATCAGTATTATTTAAACATGTGTCTGGTACATAGTAGCTCCTCAATACATACTAGTTGAATGCAAATCACTGGGTGAATGAATCCTAAGGATAAATGCATTTCCATGTAGCAGTGTACTAAAGAGTATGTAGCTCTGAATACACAGATAACCAATGCAACATGTAGCTAACCACATATAACTTTAACAATTATAGCATTTCTCTGTAGTTTTTATGGTGAAAGTCCCATCATTTTATCATTCAGGGAAATTTTATGTGAATAAACAAACAACATTAGTCTTTCACTTTTATCAGCCATTACAATTATTATATTATGTAATGGTCTAAACATCCTGTTTTCCTTGTTCTGACATTGAGAAATTTAAAATCATGATAATATGATGACTAATCAATCTTAACTTTTTCCCTAATTCTAAAATTATTTTTAGAAAGGTCTAATTGTGAATAAAAGTTTCTGATAAATTTTTACTACTGATTATTCATAAGATGATTTTTTTTAATATTCTTCCATCTATGTGTTAATTTCCTAGGGCTTCCATAACAAAATACCACAGACTGGGAGGCTTCAATAACATTTATTTTCTCACAGTTCTGGAGGCTAGAAGTTCAAGATCAGGGTGTCAGCAGGTTTGGTTTCTTCTGAGTCTATTTTCAGCTTGCAAAAGGCTGCTTTCTAGCTGTGTGAATAATGTGTATGAATAAATAGATGACTTTAGTTTACTCTTTCAGTGCTTTTAGGTTTTATTCCTTCTCCTCATTTCCTTTCATAATCTTCAATATGTAACATTTGAAAAATCTTTTTTGTTGAGATATATATATATATTCCATACACATTAGTATTAAAACAAACAGGATAGAGAAGACACAAATATCTGCATTTTTCAGATTAAAAAATAAAATTGAAGTTTATAAAGGTATAGTAAATTGGTCATAATTGCATGGCCAATAAATTCCAAAATCTAGGTTGTAACAGGGTCTGTCCTATACTTAAGGCTGTATTTTATCTAGATTATCTCCTTGCTTTCTAGAGCTTAAAGTTTATTGTTGTCGAGTATTGGTGGTAGCAGAATTTTGGCCCTCAGATCTTTGCCCCCTTGGTGCCACACCTGTGACTATGTTATATTACATGGCAAAAATGACCTTGCAGAGGTAATTAAAGTTAATAATCAATTGACTTTAAGATACAGAGATTAGCCTGGACTATCCACATGGGCCCAATGGAATGAGAGGAGTTCTTAAAATCAAAGCATTCTCCTTGCTGAGGACAGAAGAGAAAGTCAAAGAGATTTCAGAATGAGAAGGGTTCAACATAGAGGAAGACATGTAGAAAGAACGTGGACAGTCTGGAGGAGCTGAGTGCGGGTGCCGGCCACCATCAAGCAAGAAATGAAGACCTTAATCCTCCTCTTACAAGGCACTGGGTTCTACCAACAACCTTGTTCAGCCTAGAAGTGGATTCTTCAGTATATTCCACAGAAAAGAGCCTAGTCAGCTAATACTGTGATTTCTAACATGTTAGAACCTGAGAAGAGAACCAAGTTAAACTGTGCCAGAATTCTGACTGATATGACTGTGAGCTAATAAATTTATTTTCAAGCAATTCGTGACCTTTTGTTACAGCAGCAATAAAAAACTAACAGAGTACTTGAATTCCACGTCCAGTATAATTAATAACATTTAAGTAAACTCAAATTTCTTCTGTTTCTAATTTCCAAATGGTCAAAGAAGAATTACCTCTCTTTCTCTGTGAAAAAAACTTCATCCTGATAGGTAGGAGTTCATAAAATATATTTATTTTTTGATTAATTCATCTACTCATTCATTGATTTGTCCACTTAATTATTCATTCAACAAACATTTATCAATTCTAAGGACATGTAAAGACTACATTAAATACTGGCAATGTGGCAGAAATTAAGAAATGATTGATCCGTTCCCATGTAC
>NW_012148585.1:344762-345597 GCF_000956105.1 Propithecus coquereli
CAGGGCCCAGCCACTAAGCCAACTACTCCTAAGGTAGATATAGTTTCAGTTCTGCATAAAGAAGAAAAGATTGTCACTATTTATAAGGGTTATTTTTCCTCTAACTGAAAAGTTTGTTAACCAGGAAAAAGCAACCTAGGTTTACGGAAGTACTTTTAAGGTGACATAGTTCTAGGAATATGAATGATTACTCTGTTCAGCCCTTTCACTTTGTAGATGAAGAAGCATCTTTCAAAAGGGTAGACTGATCAGCATAGGGTTCCCATGCTAGATAATGATGGTACTCAGAGTGGATCCAGGTTACTTGCATTCTAGTTCTGTGCTTTTACTACGACTTGCATCTGTTGGTTATTTAGCTGACTCAAACTTGAGAGGTACTTTGCTAGGTACTTCTCACTAATTTTTAAAAGCAGACTTGCTTCATTAGGCTTGCATCTGAGGATATCATTAATTTGTAAGTCACTCTTATGCCGAATTTTTGGCACACTTGATGGGATAGTTAACGATGAACTTTTTCCTGTGTACATATTTCCTTTAAGCTCTCCTAACCAGCCTGATATAGGGGGAATTTGGAAATCTCATTACTTTCAGGTGATATCACTTTAGCTGCCAAAGGCTCCTTTGACCAATGTTCAATGTAGTAAGACACCTTTCATAAGTGCTTTAAATTTGTCATTGAAATTTATTCACTGGAAAAAAATAAAGACACAAATATATTTTCAGGGCCTAATTTTTTCTCAATGTACTATGAATTATTTTCTATTCAGTGTCTACTAAATGGGAGATGTAACTGGACAATACCACATAGGAAAAAGAACCCTAAATACCACTGCAG
>NW_012148585.1:347477-350888 GCF_000956105.1 Propithecus coquereli
AAATAAGTAAACTATATATCTTTCTGAACTATATTTTTGTTTAATTATTTCAAAGCTAACTGGTATAACATATCATATCCGTTCTATCTTCCTCAATATGTGAATACCAATTAGTGCATTTTCTCTTCCTTGATATTTTTGATAAGTAACAATTCTTTCTTCATCTCTTTTTGCTCTTGAAACAAGTGGGCATTTTTCCTTCATCTTTACTTTAGAGACCATAGATGGACATTTCAAATGTTTGAATTATGCAGTTTTGAAAAAACACAGAATAGGAAATAAACAGAAGACTTGTCATCAGTGTGAATTTGATTCTAGAAGACTAACGAGCCAGGGATTAGCATATGGACATTTTATTACCAACCTAAATTTAGGTAATCACTAGCCATCAAATTAATCATTTCTGCCATATTCTTTATAAAGGGGCAAATGCAAATAGAAAGAAATATTACTGAGAAAAGAAAAAGTTTTCACTTGTGTTGGGAGGTTCAGTTTACCAAATCAGAGCAATTTGTTTTAGATACGTATCCATAAAGATCATCCAAGTCAGAGTAAACCAGTTTGCCTTAACTCTTTTGGTCCTGATGAGTGGGCAAAAGACCCTGAAAGTTTCATTTTTCTAAGAAATATTAGGAACCCTTAACTTGACAAACTCTGAATCTCTAAGTAATAACATCCTTTAATACATCAGTATTTTACTACTTGTCCTTTAATATTTTGGTTTTTAAATGTGCAATCTGCTTTCCCAGTTATTGAAGTGATTACTGATTTCAAAACTATTTTGATGCACATTTGAGTTCTGAAACATTATCCTTTTATGTAAGTGAGGTCTTTTCCTTTGAACATATTGTTAGTCTACCTTCAACAAACTTATGATTTTTTTCTTTGTTAATCTGAGCTTTATAAATGCAAAGTCCTATAGTAAGGAAAGGGATCACCAAACAGATTCCATATGGTATGCCCAGGGCCATGTTAGTATGGTGAGTGACAGTTGTAAATCTGATATAGAACGCTCCTGTGCAGAGATATTAGATAAAAAATTGACAGTGCTTCCTCACAGTGATAGGAACGTGTAGTTTCGTCCCAGGAAATTTGGGCCTTTGAAAACCCAGATGCTAAAAATAAATATTTTGTCCTAACACTTAAGTACATGTTCCACAGCATATAATGAAAAAAGAATAATTCTACCAATGTTAGATACAGACATCATCTTCTGGAAAAGAATGCTAGAATCTTAAGTTATTCATTATTTTGTCATTCACCGAAGACTTACTGAGCACCTACCATGTCCAAGGCCCAAGGGATACAGAGCCGAACACAGTGGAAAGAGTCTGAAGTTCCATGTGGCAAATATGAACATTTTAGTGGGGAAAACTGAACACTGAAATCAACTACTGCTGTATGGCAGCTTTGTGTGGATAGTTACAAGTGGATCTCTTTAGTAATTTTAGTTAGGGTCAGTCTCCTTAAAAGGACAGCATTTAAGTTGTGATTTGAGGTGTAAGGAAGAGCCAGATAAAGATTTCTTTAGACAAAGATCAAAAGTATACACGGTGCAGTTTAATTCTGCTCTACCATTTACGGAATCACAGAAGCCACTATCTAGTACCACTACAGTTTGTCTTTACAGTATAATCCCTTTCATTTTACTCCAAGTCGATTTAGCTTTTTAAATTTTTTCCCATTATTCACCTCTCTTCTTTCTTCCTTGCTGTTTGCATACCTTTTCTGTTCAAAATCAAACATTAGTGGAAATTGAGAATAATTATAATATTTGGGTTTTCACATCTCCAAATCAGTGTATATTAAAATACTTTGCTTTTTTATTCTTAATGCCCACAGACTATAAATGTCAGCTCAAAGTGACTAGAGATTAAAATCTACTGCTTCCTTTGTGGCTCTCATTATCTGCATACAGGGGTGCACAGATGTCATAAAACAAAAACCACAAAAGCTTATGTTCAGTGAATAAATGTGTAAATGAGCAAACAAACAGATTTACTAGTCTCTATAATCAAGAAATCATGTACATGATTTGTTACCAATGCACAAAAAGCTTTTGTGTAGAGTCACTGCCACTTAATAAATACAAACTATTTTAAATAAATAATTTTGTGTTTAGAACAGAAATTAGCATCTGATCCCAAATTTTCACTTTTACCTATGTAGATCATCTTTCAAATCTACTGGGCAGGTTGAAATGCTTGTAAAATCAATTCCTGGGAGTGCTGAAGCATTTTACTTGTAAGTCTCACATCACAGTTATTTTTGGATAAGCATCAGAAGTTTAGGAATATTGTCTGACTATTCAAACAACTTAGATAATAGGTGGTGAACATTGCAGATCTTGTTTCTTATCAACTTTGCCGCAAATTAAAATACCAAGAATGTAATAATATTTTCCTCTGAGTCATGTATTTTTCCATTAGTTTAAGAGTCTTTTTCGTTTTATTTTTATTTTTTTTATTCTGCAGCTCAAGATACCGAAGAAAAAAATTCTTTGAATCTGCACTTGATTATTAGTCTCACTTACTCTGTGCAACAGCAAGGATCCTGTTTTCTTGAAAATATTTGAGACAGCATCATGGTGAGCTATAAAGTTATTAATGTTGCTTGATATTTGCTTTGACAGCTGCTCTGTACTCTCTTTAATCATCTTCATCATGGTCTGTAGCTCTTTTTTCCCTCCATTTCACTTCTGCCTTTGCTGCTGAGAGAGGATGATAACGCAGAAAACCTGATAGATCCCCTCTTCCTCACATGCCCCCTGATTTTCCTATTCTACAAGTTTATCATCATTCCTTCATTCAGACATTTCTTCATTCAATAAGTATGTATTCAACTTCTATCATATGCAAGGTTGTGGATGAGGGACTGGGGATATTATAGATATTAACAAAACATAATTTATGCTTTTAATAAGTTTATCTTCTAGTAGGCTGGCTAAGACAGGCTCATGACAGAATAGTTGCCTGTAACAAGCCTCACAGCACAGAGACTAATAAGAGTACGGATTTTAGAGTCAAACAGATATGGATTTGGATCTTGGTTTCATTACTTACTGACACTGTATGAGCTACTAAGCTACTAATACCCACTCTCAGCTATCCTCAAACTTAGGTTTTCTTATCTGTAAAATGGGAATAATATCACATCTGTTTTAATGAGGATTAAATAAATGTAAGTCCTAAGTCAATGTGGCACTTTTGCAAATGACAATGGCAATTATGGTGAAAGGAGTGTTAGTGAATGTGGTAATAATAATAATGGTTATAATAAAATTAATTGCAATAATTAAGCAAGGCACATCTAAATGGAGACTTAGAAACCAGAGAAAAAGAAACTAGCAATATCAGACAAAACCTGTCTTCAGACCATTGGCATGAGCCCTTCACGTTGAATAATTTGGAT
>NW_012148585.1:352444-352814 GCF_000956105.1 Propithecus coquereli
CATACATACAACCTCCATAGCTAACGAAACTTTACAAACTCTAAACTGTCATCTGACTTATTTCACTTACTGAGGATAAACTATCTCTTTATGTGTAATAAAAGCAATCAGATTTATGTAATATAGTTTTCTTGAGCCAGTGACCCACTCCATTCTTCTTCACCTGGTTCTGATCTGAGGACAATTTGTTCCATTATCTCTACTACTAGAGAAACGAGGTAAAAGAAATGAAAGAGGAAATAGTATTTCATAATAATCACTTTATGACATTAGCGCTGTAAGTGGCACCCTGATAAACCCTTTCCTCCATCTTCTCCAGATTCAACAAGGGAGTGAGGATGAGGCATTGTGCAATGGCAAAAGAAGTCAA
>NW_012148585.1:355041-356126 GCF_000956105.1 Propithecus coquereli
GAGTTTTTATAATTTTTTTCTTATTTCCAGTAAATTATCTATTAAGTCTAATACTTATATGGCATTCATGGGGACTGTTTAGAAGACACAACTCACAACTACTCACAGGAAAGCAGAGATTACCAAAACTGAACCAGCCTCTTTAACATAATGCCTCTGGCAAATAACTCCAAAGCACAAACAGGGGCTAATCCTGAACATGTGGCAACAGGTTCTGCCTTATTTGCCCAACATGTGTGAGACTTTGCAGTTCTCATTGTTAATATTGTGCATTATCTTGCCTGGTATTTTTCTAATTTATTTTCGTTGTGCTACTTACTAGCTAATTAGTCTGAATAAAAGGTAAGATGCCCATGTTTTATTTTGACTTTCACAAGTTGACAGTCAAGGCCATTCACCTATCTCACAGCATGGAGAGAGGCCAGAACAAACTTGGATTCTGCACATTGTCCAGACTTGCTTATTCTACTTTAGAAATGTCTCATCATTTGGGAAGAATGGTGGATCTGCCCCAATGCTTTCTTCATTTTTCAACCTCTTTGAAAGCGATTCTCATCAGGGATGCACATTAAAAGACTGTCCAATGATCAATAGTTACATGGCTATAAAGGGTATATAAGAACATAGGAACACTCCTTTTTTATTATTCTATGCTTCCAACACATTCTCCCAAATTAACTAAATTTATGATCTAGATTTATCTATTGACAAAAATGTATGAGGAAACAGTTTTTCACTCTTCATAGACAATTTGTTAGTACTACTAGTAAGTCCACTTCTACTAATGTGGGCCAAGAAAATGACAACAACCTTCTGCCCTTAAAATTACCTTGGTTATCACTAGAAGAATGAATACTTGGGGGTTTTTACTTAATTAGAGCCTTCATTCTTTGCTCTCTCTCCTATTGTCATTCCTATGAAGAAGTTAATCGGTGGACAGGCTGCTTGGTATTTCAGGTTCAGTGAGCAGTCACCCAGTGCAGTCATGACTAAAACAACAGGATGATAGACACTGGTATGATTACGCGGACAAATTCTCCCCCTGATAATTTGACTGATGAATGTTATCAGGAAGGAAAAAAATG
>NW_012148585.1:370965-372219 GCF_000956105.1 Propithecus coquereli
GCCAAATATAAATTTATAAAAAGTACAATGATTATTTCTAATAAATGTTCTCTAAACATTACAGCAAATTAATTAAATTCAATTCAGCAAGCATTTAATGAACGTGTCATAAGCATGGGACAGACATTGGATTTACAAAGACAACTAAGATGTACTTTCCTCTCTATTTTCCAGCTTAAAGGAAAGGTTCAAAGTTTTTGGGGTGAAGGAAAGTTCAAGGTGAAAAAGAAGAACAAAAACAGAACACTGACATTTTCATCAAGTGGCCCTTAGAACAATCTACCAACTAACGGCTCTCTGTAAAGGTTGCTGATACTCTATTTTATAGAGGTTAAACAGAACTGGGTACGTAATCTGCAGAGCCTAGTGCAATATAAAAATGCAGGCCACTTGTTCAATAATTACAAGAATTTCAAAATGGCAACAGTGGAGTAGTGACTGTGCGTGGACCTTTCTAAGCATCGGGTCCCATGTCACTGCCAAAATCACCTATTCCTGAAGGCTGCCCTGAAGTTAGATGTGCTCTTGCTAAATCTTAGTTTCTCTTGGGGTGCCTTAACTGATTGATGCATTAATCCAATAAAAGTGGTTATGTGTCTCTGAAGTCCAAAGAGCATGTAGATCATGCCATCATGGTTTTTCAGCAATTTTTTAATTTTTATGTGGCATTACCTAAAAAATAAAAACCTATGGCTGCCTTCTACTTTACTTTCTTATAGGACTTCACTGGACATAAAGATCTAAGCATAACAGATTATTTTCTCTTTATCATTCTGCCATTTTATGAAGAGTAAAGCATAATATGCTAACCCATGTATAGGGAATAAAATTGGGATATCAAAATGGATTTCAGATTGCCTTCACACAGCTCACTTGCTGTCCTGTCAGCAGCAACACTAATTGGTAAAATAATACTGAAAAAATAGTGTTTTTAAATTTTCCTATACTTAAAAAAACTGTATTTGACTGCATTTTACCATTATTCAATACGGTCATCTGATTATAACATAACACTGAAATACTCCTTTTTACAAGTTCCTGTAACAAAGATTTTTCCATATATACTAAGGAGCATGAGGAGAGATTATTTTTTGACCTGGTGGTGATTTGTGATTATACATTTATATGTCTACATATGTATATTTAGGGATATACCAGATATCTACATTATAGCTTATTTGCCATGTTGGTTTTTAAGACTTAACAATCAGTACAAAATGTACAAAAAATGGAACTGTTAAATGAAAATGCAAA
>NW_012148585.1:372269-374209 GCF_000956105.1 Propithecus coquereli
CTCCATTTCTTGTGTCTCCTGCCTCTCCCAATTCCCACTCCCCCCTCCAGGGTCCGCGTTGACTACCCCGCGGGTCGGGACATTTGGATATCAATATGCTGACATGGCTGCATGGAACATGCATGTGGGGAAGTACTGGTTCTGCTGAAGATAATGTGGCTAGTCTCCTCTGACAGAATAGCCTGGTAGTATAGGAGATCATGGGAGGTGATTCTGGTATGTAGCTAATTGGAGAGATTGGAAAGAAGTTATGCTTACCTGCATTGAATAACCTCAAAATAAATGCCCTAATCGGGAACATGACATACATTGCCTCATTTAATCCTTACATCAGCTCTGTAAGGTAAGTCGCCATTTCATAGAAGAGACAACTGAGACACAGAAATGTTAAGCCTCTTGTGCAGTCACGCAGCTAGGAACGAGTGGAGCAAGACTATAACCACAGATTAGCTGCCAACAGACCATAGGCTTTGTACGGAGAAGGGTCACTTTAGTTGAGCTCCCATTACATTCTAGTACACAGGGTAGTCCCTGGTACCCACTAGGTTATCAAATGAATTTCTCCACATTCATGTTTGTTCAACCATCCATGCTGAGTCTTGGTAGGGATTAAACTTTAATGACAAATTAAAGACTCTGTGCTTTGTATGTTAGGCAGTAGAGTCTTCTAGTAGGGAATTAGGAACCTAACCGTATTACTCATATGTATTTGAAAGGAGAGAGACTGGCTGGAAAAAGCAATATAGAAGATTTCTCTGTGTGTGTAGAAGACAGAAAATGAAACTTCAGAGTAGGTAGGTACTAATGGAGATGAATAGAATTGACCAGATGGGAGGATGTAGGAGGATGATGTTTCTCTTTATTTCAGTGACTGGGAGAATAATGGTATTGTAAAAATAACATGTATTTTTTTAAAAACAACAACAATAAGCAATACACTGGAGGAAAACAGAAGAGTTACTGTGGGACTGAAAGTAAAGCATTTTGGATTTTAACATATTGACTTTTGAATAGCCATAAAAATAACTACATATTCAAGAAGAAGTTGGAAATGGAATATTAGAGCTCAGGAGTATGGTGAGGTTGTAGATGTAAATGTTTCCAGTATAGAGGAGATATCTGTAAAATGGAGATGAACCAATCACTAATGGAGTTTGTTTCTTTACTGTACAGGCTAATTATTTGTTTCTTTAGGTTAAGTCACATCTCAAAAGAGTTAAAGTTACATGAGAGTCTTGGCTGAACTTTATTCCTTGATTAAAAACAAGATGTGATATATGTTTGTGAAATGCAAAATCATTTCATTTATTCATAAGCACTAGAAATTGAGGCCAAACCTCTTACTTAAACACATAACTAGCTGCAGGAGTAATAATTTAAACTAGCTAGTAACTGAACTTTTAAATTGTTCTTTCCTGCTGTGAACTTCAGTTTGTATTCATTCTTAAGACTTCACATACAAAGGTGGGAATGTTGAATATATATTGATTTTGCCATTATGAAAAGGATGCTAGACTGTAAGTATCATGAATCAAAAGACAAGGGTTCACTCTCTTTGTCATTTCCAAAATTTTCTCTTCCTATAAGAATATGTAGATCTTTAAGGGAAAACTCCTAGCCAGCTCCAGGCTTTGCTCTTTCACAATGTTACTGGCAAAGGGAATAAACATCTCAACTGAGATGCAGCATTTTGCCTATTAGGGAACAGATGTGTTGCTGTTTGCATAGCTTCCAGGGGTTCTCTGCCAACTGGTGGGCCTTATTATGGAAAATAACACTGGAAGCTCTTTAAAACACTGTTGCTGGGGGTCAGTGGGGCTTACAGCTACTGCACCATGTACAATAGGATTTTACTGTGTATAGTTATATTTTAGGAACCATAATTATCCTGGAAACTTCATAGAATCTATTAAACTGAACCATGTTCAAACTGAATTAAG
>NW_012148585.1:378752-380272 GCF_000956105.1 Propithecus coquereli
TACATATTCATATATGTGTGTATGTATACATATACATGCACAGAGACATTGTTTTTTGCCATAGGATGTCTTTGTTATTTAGACAGAATAAATGAGAAGGTCACCTAAACTGAGTTTTAGTGGTAATATTAATCAGAAAGTTTAATTTCTTGGAAGGGGAATGAAGCTCTATTTTGTTTTAAGAGTTTTAGGAGATTTTAATGTAGCTTGATAAAATTAAGTTTTCCTAACATTTCATGGGGAAACTATAGTCAGAAATTGGGGATCTAAATTCTAAATAGATTTTTTATGATGAGTCTTTTGGCAACTGATTGTTCTTTGAAGGCAGGAATTCATGTGCACTGTCTGTGTCATTCTAAATTTATCATGCATTTCTTTCCTACAATGGCTGTATGTGCAGTACATATCAGGTGAATCTCTCGTAATCTCCGTTTCCCATAACCCTTCCTTCATAGATGGAGGGGATCTATTTTCTATCAGTAGTGATTTTTATGTCTTCACAGGAACCAAACTGGTTTAGAAATTCAGAATCCACAGTAAACCTTATAACTCATTTGGATTAGAGAATTATCTGAAGTGAGAGAAGATATAAATGGATGATTTGTCCATTATTTTCCCGACCGGCTTTGACCTAGATGACTCCTCAGACAAACACAGGTTATGCCCAAGGTCAGTTTAATCTCCCTTCTGATTTTAACAAAGAAATCTGTGAAAAGCTGTAGAGATGAATACTTTATAGAGTATACAAATCATAAAATTATATGGGTGTATATTTCACATGAATATTAACACTCAGAATGAATTTTTTAATTTAACAAATTCTTATTAAAGATATAGTTTATCTGAAGAGCGTAATTCCCTGTATATCAGTTCACACAAAGGAACATTAAAGAAGCAGATTATAACCTTAGCTAATAATGACTAATTTTAGAAGAATGTACTTAAAATAAAGTGAAAAATAGTGATTAAGATGTAGATAAAAACACTTTAATTACATTCTGACTCTTACAGATAAAGATTAGTGGTGATTTTGGTCTTCTCTTTCTCTTTCTCCCTCTCCTCCTCCTGCCCCTCAGCTTCCTCTTCTTCCTCTTTCTTTTATCAAGTCCTATTACATAAGACTGCAGCTGTAAAAGGGATAATTAGGAAACTGCATGATGAAGATATATTCTCCCTTATCAAGGGATTTCTTCTACATCCCATTAATATACAGTATTTTCATTTTAAATTAAATGAAATATACAAGCCAAAGAAAATAATGGCCCCATGGATTAGGCAAGTTTTTACAAATTATACTAATAATGTCAAGGTCATGCATTTAAATCTACATTAATAAGTTAACTTTACACTTTTCTATGTTAGAGCCTATGCACAGAATTTTATTTCACGTTTTAGAAAGGTACCATTTTGTATATAAAATGGTATACTTTTTGTACCTTTCTAAAACAAACTTCAAACTGATACGATAACAATAAATAGAAAAATACTTAAATGCAATATCCAATGATGGTAGGAAACAC
>NW_012148585.1:380322-381824 GCF_000956105.1 Propithecus coquereli
AAATACTTGTTATTAATCATGGATGTTTAAAATGGTTTACTAGCACCATTCTGTTTTATTAGGTGCTAAGATATACTATGTACCATGCGAAAACATTTTTTAAATCTTTTTCTGAAATCATCTTTCCACAGAATCCTGCACATGCTCATTTAGACCAATATATTGCAGTTTATAAAATTTTAACTACCATGCTAAAGTAACCGTCAAATTATCAGTGCCCACAACCTACGATAGAATTTATGCAATATACTCCATTAATTTAGGCATATATATTTTCAAATATCACCATAATGCTTATAGCTGTGGCCCTGTTTCTCAACCCAGAAACAGAAACCGTAGGAAATGTAGAAATTTAGAGTAATAATGTCATGTATGTCCAGTAATTTCCCATTAAATTGGATTGTGGCCTGGGAAAGCCAACTAATGGTTTCCCATGTGTTTTGATTGAGCACATTTATTAACTTATTGGATTGTCATGATCCAGCTTTAGGTTTCTAAATTTAGAACTGTAATTGATTCAGCATACTATGCATAGGCTACTTTCAGGGTTAGACTTACATTCACTAAAGTCACAGAGACTGATGTATAAAACCAAAATACCAGTGTCTTATTTTACAGTAAGAACTAAAACTTTCATTTAAACTACAATACTTTTACCAGTGTGGCCACATCTTTCCCTGAAAGCAGATCCTATGAGAAAGCAAATCACATTTAGAAATTTGCTTGGTGTGCACAGTATAAAGCCACAGGCCTTTAGTACCATTAGGTTTTAATTCTAGTCTTGAGAAAACAACCATTGTTTAAGAACACACTCCAGCGTCTATATCAGAAGAGTGTTTGGAGGGGACTGTCTATGTTTTCCCAAGTTTTTCTTTTTTTTTTTATTTCAAAAACTGACAACCTCCTTCCATTGACACATTATTTTCTTGATATGTTAATATAGTCAATCAAGTTACAGTTTGTCTTGAAGATTTGAGAGTAATGTTTTCCTTTTCAAGATGATTTTGCTGATTTTTTTTCTTATCCAGAGTATACTGGATTAACTTTTCACTCGGAAGGCAGTCTTAATACTTTTATTTCCAAGTTTCTAGGTGTATATTTATTGTAACTCATAGTTAAGCTCAAAAGAAAAATGAATATTTTCAATAAATGTATAAATTTATCTACTTACTCAGGGATGGTGCTTGTCTTGTTAATGACCATCTCTCTGGTGCCAATTTCAATCTTTGACTTACAGTAGGCACTGAATTGAAATTTGTTAAATAAAACAATGTTGATATTAATTTTAACAAGTGGATTCCTATAAGCACAACTTTTTTGTATTCCTCATTTTTAATTAATACCTCAGGTATAAGCATATTCAAATATGTAAAGAAAAGCAGACCCCCTAATAGATGTAGCCTAATGTAAACCTAAAACTAGGTTCTGCCGTGTGTTGTATTTGCTTAGAAGTATTTGACTTTCTAAAAAAGAAAATTATCCTAAATAACAAAAAATTAGCA
>NW_012148585.1:381874-390966 GCF_000956105.1 Propithecus coquereli
GTACCTTAAAGACACAATTCACATGGTTGCCTTAGAGGTGGGTAAAGAATGACACTTCTTGGCATCCCCAGAAAACTCAGGATATTTTGGGAATCTCAAGAGGAGAAGAATTCACCCAGATACTACAGGTATTACAGGTAAAATTTGAGGGCCAATTATTGGCTTCCTAGCCTTGAAAGGCTTTTTAAAAGTTTAATCTGATATCCCCTTTATAATATAACTTTTCAGCAAATCAGACTTTAAAAAGAGCCTGTAAGATAAATTACTATTCTTGCTAAATTTATATTAAGAATAATGCTTCTATGGTTTTGATGTTTTTCCTCCAAACCTCATGTTAAAATTTGATTCCTAATCGAATGTTCTAATGTTAGAGGTGGGGCCTAATGAGAAGTGTTTGGGTCATGAGGGCGGAGCCCTCCTGAATGTCTTGGTACCATCCTCATGGTAATGAGTGAGTTCTCACTCTATTAGTTCCTATGAAAGCTGGTTGTTAAAATGAATCAGGCACCTCCTGCTCCTCTCTCTTGCTTCATCTTTTGCCCTGTGATCTCTGCACATGCTGGCTGCCTGTCACCTTTTGCCTTGAATGAAGCATCCTGAAGCCCTCACCAGAAGCAGATACTAGTGCCATGCTTCTTGTACAGCCTGCAGGACCATGAGCCAAATAAACCTCTTTTCTTTGTCAATTACCCAGTCTTAGGTATTCCTGTATAGAAACACAAATGAACTACACACAGGCCAAAGACTAATTTAATTTTGCAAACAAAATATTCCTACCATAAATATCTTTGGTAGAAATGGGGGTGAATGTAAAGTGAAAAATTATGTTTCAGAAGAAAACATATAGTATGCCTGTTATTAGATTCTAACTCATTGTCTTTTGAGATTTTAATTTTTAGTTTTGTCCAATATCTGACTATGAATCTTCAAGATAGCATTCCAATTTTTCTCCCACCCTTCTGACTCGAAATTGCTAAAAATTAAAACTGTGCTTTTCCTGAGGTTCTGCAAGCTGAAGCTAGTCAACTTGATAAATACGGTCCAGATAAATCACCACAATGGCTGTGTATAGACAATCTTTATGGCATTTAAACTGCAAAGCAGGAAAATCTGTCAGATTGCCATTGCCTGCTCTGTTCCAACTAAAGATGCTTCAGCCTGGATTCAAAAATCTCAGTTGGCTGCCCTCTGGACCCACAGACTGGTTTATAGACTGCTCTGGACAGTAACCTTTGTTTTTCTTTTGTTTTCATAAAAAAGTCTCTCATTAAATACCTGTATGCTTGCACCATATAGAGACTTAACCTTGATGTCAGCGCATCTGAAATCTCACTTCCTGAAATGAGACACAACTGTTTAACTTAACTGACCTGTTCTTAGGGCTGAGAGACTGATTCAGATAGATATGGCAGAATGTTGTCAAATATCTTCTTTCTGCTTATTCCAAGCTATGTTTTCTTACTGTATGCCAATCTCTTGTCTTGAAATTTCTAACTCAAATAGATCTCCACAGATACCAAACCTACTTTAACATGTAAAATTTTCTGAAAATAAAGTTTAAAATGGGCTAAAGGACACTAGTATATGCTGACCCAAAATACATTTCTCTGGTATATTTTGAAATGGATATTCAGAGGAGCTACAGAAACACAAATAGCTTGGAAAAGGTGTCCTTTGTGAGGGAAATTTGCATTTGTAGAGTAGATAAATTTGTGTATTTTTTCTGTTATCAATCTATTGTCAATTCATTTCAGCAGATGCACTCAAACCTTTAGAGGAAAATTTCTAACTTCTCTACAGTTTATATATATATATACACACACACACACACACACACACACACATATATACACACACACACATGCACACACACACATATATACACACATACATACACAAACATGTAGAGACACATAATTTTCTTTCAAAGCTGTTTCACATACAATGACCACATAAAGTGCAAACTTCTTTAAAGAATTACAATACAGGGAGGCAAATGATTGTAGTATTTGTAGTGGCATTCTCCATATTTTTTTGCTGCTCAATAAATGAATACCTTTAAATTGTTGAGAGAATTCCTAATTCATGAAGCAATCACCATCTCCCACTAAAGAAATTAAAAATGTAAGAATTGAATATTTCTGTTACTTTTGCAGCTAGGAAATACGCATATATTTTAGGTTCCTCAATCAGATGGTCCACCCTAAAAATTGAATCAAAGGACCATGAAGATCCATTTGGACAATGAGTAGCAATAACGCTTCCAAATACAATCAGTTTTAGAGGCACCAATGACATTGGTTCTAGGGGATGCTTCCACTACCAATGTGAGTAATATTAGCAGAACAAGCTATTATAACTCTCCCCCAACAGGTGCATTGGCAGAAAGGTCTTCACAGAGAAAATCCGCATGATTTTGGGCTTAGCTTCTGGCCACATAGCTTCCAGGCCTGGATTTCCAGCCTTTTAAGAAATTAATTGACTTTATTTCTATCAGTTTAATAAACTAAATCTTATTTGTAACTGAGTTGCTTTCAAATGAAGAAACCTCAATGATTCAAAAATTGCTATCAATGATGGTTAAAACAACGAATCATAAGGGATTGGAAGAAATCTTCACTTAGTTGGAGATAAAGTAAATAAAGAGCTATTATAAGAAATGAGACTTTGTGAACACAGAAAAATGTAAAGGAAAAATAGAAATCTCAGGACCCCTTAAAATTCATTATGCCAAAAGGGGGAACTGAGTCTGAGAACTGAATCACACTAGCCCTGCCATACTGTCCCCAGTAAGGTACAGGGGTCCTCTTTCAAGAAATGAAGCAGCTTAGAAAATGACTAAACAGGATATTTTTTAATGGACAATGTATAGTAGGGAGAAAGAAGCCTGTCTGGCAAGGCAATCTTGTTATGCAGATAAGTCTCATCATAACAGCCCTCAGGAAAATGTTTTTATTCAGACCTTTAAGGGTATCAGATTCTCAGCAAACCTGTCTCAGATCAAATAGGCAGGGCCTGGCTGCATTTAACAGAGACTCCCCACAGATGTAAATTTCTCCCCTAGTCTCCCCACCTAATCAGCCTTGCAGCATTATTCCTGTTTGCCCACAGCTACCTTAAAATAAGTCAAAGAAATGTATTTTGGAGTAAAATATTTATTTTTTAAAATAAAAACCCCTTTAAGATATACAATCCCTATAAAATGAATTCATGATAATTATAACCTTAGGACTATAGCCTAAATAAATTTTTAAATGTTGTAGAAGTTTATTTCCAAGATGCAAACAAGGGAAGAGAGATACAATCACTCTTCTACTCACTCTAAATAGATCACAACATTGAGTATTTCCTCTACCCCATTTTTTTGAATGTTCATCTTATATAGATTTACTGAGCACCAAATATAATTTCACAAGAATAGCATCAAATGCCTTACTGCTCACCTCCTTCACCCCTCTCCTTTTTCCCAGGTACCCCTCTTTTACTTTAAATGTGAAGTTCTCATCCTCTTCTGTGGAGAGCCCAGTCCACAACAGATACTTTATGGGCTATGCTTTTTCTGGGCATGTCCTCAAAATCTTGGCTTAATAAACCTCAATTGAAGTGATTCTCATTTTCTGTCACTCATTATTTAAGTTAACAACAATATGAAAGACATGAAAAAGTATGGTGACTCAGGATCCGTCTAATGGCAGTGAACAGTTTAAAGAGAAAAATAAGGGGGATATGTCTTACAAATTATTACATGATGCAAAACCCAGAAACACTGTCTATTTGTGTGAAAAACTTTTTTTTTCTTTTACTTTTTGCAACTGCAAGTCTGCGATGGTTATAAAAACATACTAAAAAAAGTTTTCATTGTGGGTGGTGGGTTTATTGTGGCTGCATAATGTTGAAGTGGCCCCTAAACTTTTCCTAAAAAATAGAAAGCCAGCTGGTCAGTAAAAGAAACATTCCACAGAAAATAACTTCAATGAAAAGTAGCAAAGATGTGTGCGCATGAACCTCAGGATATGAAGAGGGGGACTATATGACCAAACCACCAAAAGCAGGACCAGAACAAAAAGAGAAGTTTGTTCGTAGGTGTAGTAGGAATAAAAGGGAAAGTGATTGGCCCTCTGAGCTGTAAAATCTTGGAATTGCAAATTTAATTAATTAATTAATTAAACTAAACTAAAATCCTAAAGGGGAGGGAAACTTCAAGGAGAAACCTGATTAAGTGAATCCCTAGACATCAGGCATATCTAGACTACTTCCTCATGAGCTCTAAGTTGCAAGTAGAGGCAAATAAACAAACAAAAAAGCCTTTACTATTTAATATAATATCAAATATTACTGGGGTTTTCAGAAATGTCAAAAATATCCTCCCTACGATAAGAACTGAGTTTATTTTAGAGGGTAAATGGGAAAAGGAACCAAGTTGAGCAAATAAAAAGCACTAGTGGTAAGAAAAAGAGTATGTTAAGATTTTAAGATAAGACGAGCCCTAGGGGAATGAAAGCTCAGCAATTACTGGACAGTAAAATAAACATGTAAAAGTTGGAGAGTTGTTTTTGAAAATCAGGCCTCAATGACTCTAGGAAACACAGATCTGGAGATAGAAAAACACATTCCTGAATCTGACTTACCTCTGAGAGACAGATACTAAGTCACAAAAATGTAACAGAAGTAAGGGCCTGAAAAAGGGCAAAATGTATTACAAGTTGTCTCTTTAAAACCTCCCCCACCCTTTTTGGGAATTAAAACCTGCACTCCTTCCTGCCCAGGGCCAGCAATCAGAGGAGCAGAAGAGTGTTGTTTGTTCTTTGTTTTAAAACACAGGAGATGGCTCAATGGAATTCTCTAGGCAAAGAGCATGAGGTCATCTTTGCCAGAGATGAGGCTGACCAGGACCACCAACCATAGTTAAACAGTGATACCCTGAAGTTAACTCCCCCCTTTAAAAGCTCTGAATGTTTGCTTAATTGGAGGACAATGGTTCTTTAAGACAAGAGTCTACCGTCCTCCTCATTTGCTGGCAAATTAATAAACTTCTCTTTCCTTTTCCTCAAACCGCTTGTCCTTGGGGACAAGTACCAAACTTTTGGTAATAGAATTTGGTTTCCCTGGGTGGGAAACCAGTGCTCTGGTGGAACAGCATCCATGACTACTACCTTGGCTGGAAGAGCTGCAAAGCAGTCCCGAGTCAATCCATGGAGCTTTGCCAGTAGGAGCATTGCCTTTTCAGGTGAGAGAGTGAGGGACTCCCCCAGCAGCTGTGGGAGACTGTTTAGCTCTGGGGAACTCCCAGCTCTCCTCTCCAAATTAGATGCAGCTCTGCTCAACCTGAACCTTGTGGAGCAAAAGGAAAAGGATTTGGGTAGTGTGGTGATGCTTGGACCCTTTTTGTGGTACATTCCCAGGTGTGCACACCGAGACCCTTGATTCTACCCATTTGGAGGTTTTCAACCTTCCAGCCCTGTGGCAGGACATTTGTTTGTTGTGCCATTGGGGGGTAGAAGTCATGTTTGAATGAAACTAGGGAACCTGGGGGACTCATCCCCTTTAGGATTTGGAGAATTGGGTTCTCATTTGTATGGGTACCAGGGAAACCAAAATTCATTTCCTTTTGGATTTGGAGAATTCAGTTTTCATTTGTACAGTTCCCATTTGTTGATAGGTCTTGCATTTGAGATTGTTTGCACTGGGAATTTCTTGTATTGTCTACTTGTCACCTCGCATTTATTGTTGTTGCTTGTGAGTTTTGTCTCAACATGGGAGGTTCCATTTCTATCTGAAAGTTCCTTGTGGAGAATTTTGGCTGAATGGTCAACTTACAGCTATAAGCTTATGTCTAAAAAAAAGAATTAAGTTATGGTAATACTGCATGGCCAATGTATATGCTGGAGTGTGAGGAGAAGTGGCCATTGAATGGAACCTTAAATTATTACACTATCTTACAACCAGAATTATTTTGTCAAAGATCATGTAAATAGGACAAGATCCCATATATACATACAATCTTTCATACAATTGCATAATAAGGAGGCTGAAAGGCCAAGTGATAAAATTGTGGAGAAATTAACCAGGTTGGATGGCTTGAGCCCTTTACCTGCTCCCCCACAACCAGCTCTCCACCTGCTGGGGAAGGTGTTGTGGGCTTGGCTGTGTTCAAGCTTGCACTGCTGGGGTCCCACTGTCCCATCAGCCACAGTCCCTACCCTCACCAGAACTCCACAGCCAGCCTGGGAAGTGGCTCCATGCAGTGCCAGGCCCAGAGCTACTGCTGCTGGCCACTGTCCCTGACATCTTGGGACCATGAGAGGTGTCAGGGAGAGTGTGACTGGAACTAATTCTTCATTCCCATGCTCAATGGATTATGACTTAGGAGTAGGAATGGTCTCTCCTTCCAAGACCTGGCAATATAAGATGGGGGTTGAATGTACTAGGGTGGCCAGCAGGGTGTTATTGGACTTAAACAAATTGGGATCCTAATGTAGATGCAGAAGATATGAGAATAAATCATTACTGAAAATATATTCTGGCAGGCCTCTGGAGGGAGTGCCCAGAGAGCAGAGTTTAAACAAGGTCCAAGAATTACAACAGAAACCTAATGAATATCCCTCTGAATTTTTGGAATGCCATCTATCAGTCATATTGGAAATGTATAGACGTGGATCCAGAGGCCCCTGAAAATTTGCCTATAGTTAATACAATGTTTATAGGACAGAGTGGTGCTTCAGATAATGAAGAAGCTGCAACATGTGGAAGGGGCAATTGACATAAATCCCTCACAGCTTGTTGATATCACCTTTAAAATGTATAATGCTAGAGAATAACGGAAAATGAAACCTATGTGTGTACTGATAGCTGAGCCAACCAAGGATCCTTTGAGACAGGCAAAAGGCAAGGGCAGAAAAAGTCACCCCAGGTTCAAGTACAATTAGTGTGCTTCTTGCAAAAAGGAAGGACATTGGAAAGAATACTGCCCCAAATTGCAAAGGGCTCTGGGTAACAAGAAACCCCCAGAAGAGCAAATGGTTTTTTGGCTCAGATGATGAAGGAGGGGCCCCGGGGCTCCATTCCTCACCAGTGGCTCCAATCCAAATATTTCCACAGGCAGGAGCCCTGGGTACTATTGACAGTGGGGACTCAATTAGTGGACTTTTAAATTGACACAGGAGTGCTACCACCACCAAGCCGCATGGTCAGAACCAGTCTGCGCCCCCCCCGGCCGCCACCCCAGCCCCCAGCACCTGCCATATATCGCACTCTAAGAGCCAGGCTGGGGACAGGGGCCAGGCAGCGGTGATGCAGCCATATTCATTGTCCTTGTTCTTCTTTTAGCTGTGGGGACAAATACTGAACTTTCGGTAAGAAAAAGATGCTATGGTTTGAGTTCCTTGCTATAACAAACTGATAGAAAATCTAAAGTTGAAAAGTTGAAAAAGTTGAAAGTTGAAAAAGCTACCCTGGCTTATTTCCACTCTCATAGAGGAATCTTCTCCTAGTCGTAGAGAAAAACACATCAGACAAAAGAAGAAAATATTAAATAGGACAAAAGTATTAAATAAGACAAAAAATCTTTATAATACTAAAAGTTACAACTCTGAATGCAATGGGACAATTATTAATCTCAGTGCACCAAACAAATTTTATAAAAAATAAACATATTTTATAAAAAATAAACCAAAATAATAAAAGGCAAAGTTGATAGACAAAATCATTTTAATGTCCTTCTCTCATACTAGAAATAAATAATTAGGTAGATTTCATAAGCATATATCAAATTCCATATCCAAATATGAGGAATAAACCTTCTTTTCAAATGCATGAAATTTGACCGTATGTTAGGGAACAAAGAAAACTTCAGTGAATTGCAAAAACAGAAGTATTAGAAACAGTTTCCTCCGATCACAGTACAACTCATGTAAGATATGTCTGGATGACATCAGAGGCTCATTTTCTTCCCCTTTTGTTGGGTTAGCAGAGAATTGGCTCAGATACCCTTAGAATGTTTATGCACAGGCAAGGCCTTTGGGTAATGTTAGCATTACTGGCATGCAAGGCTGCCACACACCCCCACCTTGGGGCCTTGATATGAAGACCTTGACTCTTGAAATTCAGAGTCATTAGCTTTGCCCCTAGGCTAAAAATTCCTTGATATGTTTTTTGTTACTTGGAGAAATTAAATATTCCCCAATCCGTCTTAGGCTATGCCACAAACATAGTGTTGGCATGGAGCTCATATTTGATCTTGGAGGCCTCTCAGTCAGATGGCCAGGCAGCTGGAACCCTGTTCACAGTGCATTTAGTACAGCTATGCTAGGCCTATTCTGTGAAATGAGAGCTCACAGAACTGTGTGTGTTCTGCTACTTGTTAACGGAAAAAGATCCAAACTCTGTAAAATAATTTAAAGAGGTTTATTCTGAGCCGAATGTGTGTGAGAGGCCCAGAGCACATGGCCCCAAGAGGTCCTGAGAATATGTGCCCGTGGTAGCTGGGTTACAGTTTTGTGTCATGGAGACAGAAATTACACATAAGACCCTAAGTCTATACGTGGGGGGCATACATTGGTTTTACCTTAAAAGGTGAGACATACCTAAGCAGGGAGATTTTAGGTTATAGGTGGATTTAAAGATTCTTTAATTTGTAATTGGTTAAAGAAATGAAGCTTTATCTAAAGATTTGGAATGTTTTCACTTAAGATAAGGATCTCTGTTAATCAGAGATAAACCACCTAATATTTATGGAAAGTTGAGTTATCTGTTAGTAAATCGCTGACCTGCAGGTGTGGTTTAAGCTTTGTCTCCTATAACCTTAGGCCTATTAATGACTTGCAAAGCGTATCTACAAGAAGGGAGGGAGCGTGAGGAGGCATGTCTGACCTCCCTTCTCCTGGGCAACAACTCAGCTTTAGAGTATTTCTGGCATCCCCTTGGCCAAGAGGGTTTCCATTCTGTCAGGGGGGTGCGGTTTAAGATTTTATTTTAGTTCACATACTTCTCTGCTTGCATGTGTTTCCCCACCTCATATACTTATGTCTGTATTATGTGTTACCAGTGATATGAATCTATGATATCTGCCCCATGACAAAAACAAAAGGAGAAAT
>NW_012148585.1:394409-395877 GCF_000956105.1 Propithecus coquereli
GTATATTAAATCTCTCTATATATTTTACCTGTATCTATATATTATGAACATAGGATAAATTAAGAAAGGATACCCGCTAACTTATTAACCTGGGTTATCAAGGGAAATTGGGCGTGGGTTCATGCAGGTGAATGGGGAAAGTGTCAAGTTAGTGATAATCTTGTGCAGTCATTTTGAGGGTAATACCAACATTTATGTGCACACCAAAAACATGTGTGAGATCATTTTCTCAAAAGAAGACATACAAACAAACAACAGGTATATAATAATGCTCAACATTACTAATCATCAGGAAAATTCAAATAAAAATGACAATGAGATATCATCTTTTTCCAGTTAGAATTGCTTTTATCAAAAAAAAAACCAAAAAACCCAGAAAATAACCTGCTAGTGAAGATGTAGAGAAAAGGGAACTTGTACACTGTTAGTGGGTTGTAAATTAGTACAGCTATTATGGAAAATAGTATGGAGATTTCTCAAAAAACTAACAACAGAACTATCATATGGTCCAGCAACCCCACTACTGGATATTTATCCAAAGGAAAGGGAATCCGCATATGAAAGGGATGCATGCACCACCATGTTTACTGCAGCACTATTCAAAATAGCAAAAATATGGAATCAACCTATGTGTCCATCAACAATGGACAAACGGATAAAGAATGTGTGGTCTATATACACAATGGAATTCTACTTGTCAATAAAAAATAATGAAATCCTGTCATTTGCAGCAATGTGGATGGAACTGGAGGTCATTATATTAAATGAAATAAGCCAAGCCCAGAAAGACAAACACTGCATGTTCTCTCTCATATGTGAAAGACAAAAAAGTTGACCTCATAGGTGTAGAATGATAGTTACCAGAGGCTGTGAAGGGGGTGTGTGTGTGGGTAGGGCTGGATAAAGAGAGGTTGGTTAATGGGTACAAGCATACAGTTAGATAGGAGAAATAAGTTCTAATATTTGATAGCAGAGTGACTATAGTTAACAACATGCATTGGATATTTGAAAATAACTCAAAGAGAGGACTTTAAATGTTCCCAGTACACAGAAATATGAATACTTGAGGTGATGGATACCCTAAATACTCTGACTTGGTCATTACACACTGTATGCATGGAACCCAATATCACTTGTACCTCATGAAAATGTACAAATATTTTGTATTAATAAAAACATAAAAACATTTATATGTGAAATAGTAAGTACAGATCCAGATTTTTCTCAATTTTATATATGGGTCTGGTTTCTTATAATCCCTCCTGGGGGGTTTTTTGCTACCTGTTTTTTCATTTCTTGATCAAATGATAATGCTTTCTACTTACCATCTAGAAACAGCCACATATGTTTTAATGATATTTAAAGTATTCTTGTACAACAAATTTGGTTTCTTTTTTGCCTCAGTGTAAAATCCCAATTATTACTATCCATCATAAAATCTCATTGTGTATTCGTTTTCTGAGATAAA
>NW_012148585.1:396291-397134 GCF_000956105.1 Propithecus coquereli
GGAATGAGGATAGAGAGTAGAGAAGTAGATGGAGAATAATAAATTTGACAACGAACCATAGCAAGAGGCTACCACTTTGGAAAAAGTCAACCAGTAAAAAATTCCAACTGCTGGTAAAATCAAAGGACATAATTAAAGAGTTTTTAATTTTAAAAATCACATTTTATATCCCAGGATCACAGTTTTTAGCTGTGTGACCTCTGCTTTAACTGTGTGCTTTAGTTCCTTCACATGAAAAAACTAGTAATTACAGTATTACTATCTGCCTTATGGGTTTGTTGTGAGAATCAAATGGACTAAAATAAATAAATCACTTAGGCTGATGCATAATGGATGTTGTATGGGTTGGGTTTTACTATTCTTGTTTATTGTTTATTTCAAGCTGTTGGTGTTGCTGCATATGAAACCCTTGCATTACCCTCAACCTTTCAGTAAACTTTGCCATGAATATAAATTAATCGTGTGAGTAGTTGGGTTAGGGTGACAAATCAGGAAAGGAACTGCATAAACTGGCTTTGTTGGCTCTATGCCAGAGACAATAACAGAATTGAAACATGAGAATAGTAACATTTCATCAGTCAAAAAATCCAGAGCTGAAATCAACTCTATTAATATAAGCTGCTGGTAACTTACAGGGATTTAGAGGAAGGTTTTGGACTACTCACCACATGTGAGATGGGGTTGTAAGCCAATTTGTTTAAAATCTCAAAGAAAGGGTGTTTTTGACTAACATTTACACAATTTCTTTATTAAGATTGTTTTTTTCAGTTCATTCAAGAAACATTAAGAATTTATTATGCTCAGTTACTGTGCTAAAACTGGCCACTGAAATGTTTAATTTCT
>NW_012148585.1:397184-397645 GCF_000956105.1 Propithecus coquereli
ATTTTTATGAAACTTAGCTAAAATTTAAGATTTCTGGAAACAAGATCAAGATGGCTGACTAGAGATGCCCAGCGCTCACCTCCTCCATAAAGAAGGAACAAAAAAGTGAGAAGATAACCACACATCAAAAAGAGCTTCTAAGAGAGAACACTGAAATTCACCAGGGAAGTGACAGGGACTCCCTGAGACATGGAAGGAGAGGGAGGTGAAGCAGCTTGTCTGGACAGGCTTGGCTCAGAATCATAAGGGACAATGCTTTGTGTGGAAAACGTAAGCAAGAGATCCCCAGCAGTCCACATTCCCACCACAGATGCCTGCAATCCTACCCATAGGAGAGCTCCTTCGCTCTCAGAAGGCCTGATGCTAGCTAGTATGGAGAGCTTCCTGGAGTCCATTCAACTGCAGTGCTTCAGAGACAGAATTCATGCAGTGTCCCACCCCTAGGCTTAAGCTAATCCATC
>NW_012148585.1:400222-402226 GCF_000956105.1 Propithecus coquereli
AAGTATTATTAGACCTAAAGGTAAAGATAAATTCCAATACAATAATAGTTGGGAACTTCAACACCCCAGTCTCAGCATTAGACATATCATCTAGACAGAAAACTAACAAAGAAATATTGAGTTTAAACTGCACTTCAGACCAAACAGCCCTAATAGACATTTACAGAACATTTCATTCACTAGCTACAGAATATACATTTTTTTAATCAGTACATAGAACATTATCTGGGATAGACCATATTTTTGGACACAAAACAACTCTCAACGAATTTTTAAAAATCAAAATTATATCAAGTATCTTCTTAGAACACAATAAAATAAAACTAGAAATCAATAATAAGAGGAACTTTGGAAACTGTACAAAATACATGGAAATTAAACAACATGCTTCTGTATGACCATTGTGTCAAGGAAGAAATTTAAAAAAAACCAAAAAAATTCTCGAAACGAATGAAAATCAGAATAGAACATACCCAAACCTATGACATACAGCAAAAATCAGTGCTAAGAAGAAGTCTACATCAATGAAGGCTTGCATTATAAATATTTCAAATAAACGACCTAGAACTGTACCTCAAAAACTAGAAAATCAAGAGCAACTCAAACCCAAATTTAGGAGAAGAAATGACGAAGCTCATAGCAGTATTTATCAGAAAAGAACTCCCCCAAAATACAAAGAATCATCAAAGTGAAAAGCTTTTTTAAAAAATATAAAATCAATAAACTTCTAGGTAGAGTAACCAATAAAAAAAGAGAAGGTCAAATAGATAAAATCAGAAAAAAATAAATAGATATTACCAAAGATAGCAGAGAAATTAACAGAATCATTAAAACTGTTATGAACAACTATATGCTAACAAACTGGAAAACCTAGTGGAAATGGACAAATTCCTGGACACATATAATCTATCGAGACTGAACCAGGGAAAAAAAGAAAATATGAACAGACCAATAACAGTTAACAAGATTAAACCAGTAAAAAAAAAAAAAAAAATCTCACAAGAAAGAAAAACCCAGGGGACTGGATAGCTTTATTGCTGAATTGTACCAAACTTTTAAATAACTAAATCCAATTCTTTGTCAAACTATTCCAAAAAATTGAAGAGGAATAAAATTTTCATAACACATTTTATAATGCTAGAATTACCCTGATACCAAAACCAGATAAGGACACAATAGAAAAAAGAAAACCATAGACCAATATTCCTGATGAACATAGATGCAAAACTCCTTAAAAAAATACTAAAAAACCAAATCTAACAACATATCAAAAAGATAATACACCAAAATCAACTACTATTTATCCTAGGCATACAAGTATGGCTCAACATATGCAATTCAACATACATGTACATCACATCAACAGAATGGAAGACAAAAACTCTCCATTTGATTATCTCAGTATACAGAAAAGCATTTGATAAAATTCAATATATTTTCATTATAAAAACTCTTAAGAAATTAGTCATAGATGAGACATAGCTCAAAATAAGAAAATCTATATATGACAAACCCAACTCTAACATCATACTAAATGTTCTAAGAACTGGAACATTATAAGGATCCCCACTTTCACCACTTTTATTGAACAATGCACTGGAAGTCCTAGCCCAAGCAATTAGGCAAGAGAAATAAAGGACACCCAGATGGGAAAAGAGGAAATCAAAATGTCTCTCTTTCCAGATGACGTGATTTTATATACAGAAAAACCTAAAGACTCCTCCAAAAAACTCTTAGAACTGATAAACAATCTCAGCAAAGTCACAGCATAAGAAAATCAACATCCAAAGATCAGTGGTGTTTCTATGCACCAATAACAGACTAGCTAAAAAAGAAATCAAGAAAATAATCCCATTTGCAATAGCATGCCTAGGAATAAATTTAACGAAGGAGCTAAAAGACTTTTGCAATAAAAACTGCAAACACCAATGAAAAAAATTGAAGAGGACACAAACAAATGAAAAAACATCCCTTGTACATGTAGTGGAAGAATTAATATTGTTA
>NW_012148585.1:402276-403572 GCF_000956105.1 Propithecus coquereli
GCTAGTATGGAGAGCTTCCTGGAGTCCATTCAACTGCAGTGCTTCAGAGACAGAATTCATGCAGTGTCCCACCCCTAGGCTTAAGCTAATCCATCATCGTGTCACTTGAGAGGCCAGCCCGCTAGACTACATTTTTCCTTGGGGCCCAACAGTCTGCTGCCACTACTGACACCACCAGTGCCACACACACTGGCAGAGAGCCCAAGACCACCTGACTCACCACTTCCATCACCAGTGCCTGCACACACCCTGAAGGGGCTCAAAGACCAGCATGGCTAGCCTGCCACTGCCACCACCAGTGCTTGTGCACACAAACCAGGGGCCCAAGAGCTTGCCTGCCTGGAATCCTTATCACCAGAAAAGTCTCACCACCGTCTCCACAAACAACCACAGCCTAAACCACGGAGGAACTCACAGACACTACTAACATGATTATAGCTCAACAAATCATATGGAGACTACACTAATGCTCCCGCTCAGAATCAAAGCCAAAGCACTCTACTGAACCAAGATTATAGATGCATCTACAGAAAAAAAAATTCTTTCCCTGCAAAAGCCAATCCATAAAATTGGAAAAAACAACAGTTATACCAGGTGAATAGATATCAATGTAAGACCACAAGACACATGAAAAAGCAAGGAAATGTGCTACCTCCAAAGGAGCACAATAATTCTCCAGTAAAAGACCCCAAAGTAAAGGAAATGTATTAAATGTCTGTAAGGAAGTAAAAATAATGATATTAAGGAAACTCAGATACAAGAGAATACAGATAAACTATAGAAAGAAATCAGAAACACAATTCATGATCTCAAAGAGAAATTCAACAAAAAGATATCATAAAAAGAACCAAAAAGTTACTGAAACTGAAGAATTAAATGAATAAAGTAAAAATGCAACAGAGAGCTTCAACAATAGACTAGATCAAAAATAGAAAAAATAGGTCTTTTCAAATAACTCAGATAAAACAAAAAAGAAATCAAGGAAAAAGAAAAAAAGAATAAAAAATGAAGAAAGCCTACATGACATATGCGACACTATAAAGGTAACAAGTAGTTGAAGTTTGGGATTTCTCAAAGGAGAAGAATTCAGAAAAGGTATAGAAACATCTACATAATGAAATAACAACTGAAAATGTTCTTAGTCATTGAAAAGATACAGACATCCAGATACAGAAAGCTAAAAATCTCCAAATAGATTCAATCCAAACAGGACTTCTCTCAGCACATTGCAGTCAAACTGACAATAGTCAAAGACAAAAAGAAAAAACAGCAAAAGAAAAGCATCAATTCACTTAA
>NW_012148585.1:406662-409157 GCF_000956105.1 Propithecus coquereli
CTGCAAACACCAATGAAAAAAATTGAAGAGGACACAAACAAATGAAAAAACATCCCTTGTACATGTAGTGGAAGAATTAATATTGTTAAAATGACCATACTACCCAAAGCAATCTATAGATTTAATGCAATATTTATCAAACTACTAATGACATTCTTCATAGAAATAGAAAAAAAAAATCCTAAAATTTGTATGAAACCCCAAAAGACACTAAGAACCAAAGCAATACTGAGCAAAAAGGAAAAAGCTGGTGGCATGACACTCCTGGACTTCAAAATATATTACAAAGCTATAGTAACCAAAAAAGCATGGTATTGGTATAAAAATAGGCACATAAACAAATGGAACAGAAAAGAGAACCCAAAAATCTACATATTGACAGTCAACTGATTTTCTACAAAAGTGCTAAGGACATATGTTGGAGGAAGGACACTTTTCAATAAATATTGCTGGGAAAACTGGACAGCCATATTCAGAAGACTGTAACTAGGCCCCTATCTCTCACCATATAAAAAATAAGCTCAAAATGGATTAGCAACTTAAATGTAAGACCTGAAACTATAAAAGTACTGCAAGAAAACATAGGAGAAATGCCTCAGGACATTGGTCTAGGCAAGGATTTTATGCCTAAGACTTCAAAAGCACATGTAACAAAAAGGAAAATATACAAAATAGAACTACTTTAAACTGCATAACCATCAGAGTGAATTTACAAGCTGTATAATTGGAGAAAATATTATTGAAAAGACAAACAATTATGAATGCTGGCAAGGAACTGTTGGGAATACAAATTAGCACAGCCATTATGAAAAGCAATGGAGAGTCAAAAAACTAAAACTAGAACTACCTCATGATTCCTACTACTAGGTATGTACCCAAAGGAAAGGAAATCAGTATATCAAACAGATACATGCACCCCCATGTTTGTTGCAGCAGTATTCAAAATAGCTAAGATATGGAAACAACTTAAATGTCCATCAACAGATGAATGAATAAAGAAAACGTGGTAGGGGGATCGGGAAAATGGCAGATTAGGGGTGACCTCCTGGCTCTCTGCTCCCAGAGTGGGAAGTGGTGAAGAACACGGACACCCGCACGCGAGCGAGGCGCTCTCCTACAGGATCAGCTTTGTGAATCTACAGAGAAGCAGCGAGGGACAAGCAGTGCTGCGGAAAAAATAAGGTGAACTGGAGAAGCATCCGCAAATACCGGAGAGTGCGGGACAAAGAGGGAGTGCAGCGCGGGACGGCCGCGCCCCGCGGCGGGCTGGCCCGGGCAGTGAGATCTGACTCACAGGAAGATGACTCTTCCTTTACCAAACCCCACTCCCATGGAGGCTGGGAAGTGCCAGAAGTCAGTGCGAAGTGGTAGCACAGACTGTATCATGTACTCGGCAGAAATATCGTTCTTTCTCCCTTTTCCGCCCTTTCAAAGGCGGGGCTTGAGTCCGCGGCTGGGACAGACTGCCCGTAGATTTGGGAGAAAAAGTCACTGCGTGCTACTCTCCTCGTAGGGCTTGACCAGCTCTGTCGCAGAGGCAGCGGCTATAACTCAGGCCGATGCCCAGGCAACAAGTCCCTGCAGTCGCAGGCTTTGGGTTCCCCAAATTGCGGCTGCCCACCCACTGCTAGTCAGCGCTGAAGCCGATTGCACCGAAGGCATCCGGAGCCCAGGTCCACCATTGCCAACTCCCACAGCTGCCTCTCAGAGCTGCCCGGTGAGCCCGTTGCCCCCCCTACACACGGCGACTCTGGACAGATCCATGGGAGGACTCTGTGCTGTGTCCCTCCCAGCACCCGTGGAACTTTCAGCAATTTCTATGGACAGAGCCACTTTTATGGAGTTCCCCTCCCCCGATCTAGTCCTGGCAGTCTCCTGTGGCAAAAAGCTGCCTCCAAACTTTCCCCTGTGGGATCGGGCAGTATCTGATCTGGGAAGCACCCGCTTGGGCCAGTCCCTTCACTACGATGCTGACCCAGCGCCGCACTCCGGCGAATTCAAAATGGACCCCGCTCCTGTCTCAGCTCCCCACAGCTTGTCAGTCTGTGCTACCATATGATTCTTTCGGTAGATGCAGAAAAAGCATTTGACAAAATCAAACACACCTTTATGATAAAAATTCTCATCAAAATAGGCATAGACGGCTCATTCCTTAAAATTATCAAGTCCATCTACGATAAACCCACTGCCAATATCATACTGAAGGGGGAAAAATTGAAACCATTCCCACTTAGAACCGGAACCAGACAAGGCTGCCCTCTATTTCCACTTCTATTCAACATAGTGCTCGAAATCCTCACCACAGCAATTAGGCAACAGAGGGGTATTAAGGGTGTCCAAATGGGGACAGACGAGATCAAACTCTCGCTCTTTGCTGATGATATGATATTATATCTAGAAAACCCCAAGGACTCATCTAAGAGACTCCTAGAACTGATAAATGAATTCAGCAAAATCTCAGGATACAAAATGAATACATACAAATCTGAGGCATT
>NW_012148585.1:411795-414372 GCF_000956105.1 Propithecus coquereli
AACCTGGTCTAGGTTGAGTCTATTAATTTGAATTTCCCTCAGAAGCCAAATTGGCTCTATTGCTAATTAGGAAAATGGTCTTTTTCCCCTTTTAGTTTCAGAAAGTGATATGAAAGCAAAATGAGAAAGAGTAAACAGGATTTTCTATATCTAGATCTGGAATTTTTTTCTACATCACTCTTTTCACCAAAATGATACCGCTCAGTTCTGCTACTCTGATCTACAGAATCATTTTTTAGCATGTAGCTATTGTTCAGAAACTATAAAATAATAAATTTCCTCAGGTCATCTAATGCTTTCTATTTACAGACAGATGGATGTACATACATAGATATGCAAACATACGCCCATACAGATATGTATACAGAGATAGATGATAGATAGATAAATGGAGATAGCTACAGATAATTTCTGATCATTTCTTTTTGAGTCTGTGAAATTTTCAGATAATTTTGAGGAAATAAAAGATAATATTATGAAGATAAAGTTATCTCTATTTAGCCTAGCGGTGTTTTATTACAGCATATCTTTCTAACTATGAACTCTGGAGATTCTGATATACCCACTGGGGGGACTAAAACTCCGTGGCTGAGAATCATTGATTTAGAGATTCTGCTTCCATATGAATAATGAAGCCAAATATGGTCCTAATAATTCTGTGCATGCTGAGTTCCCTATGTAATATTTTCTCTAATGATAGTTATGTCACAGGATAATATTTTAAGGCCATACCTAAAAGAATACAAGCACAAACGTAAGATATACAGGTGAAGCAATCAGGTTTAAGAATAGAGGGTTTTGGAGGATTTTTTTGGACCAGAAAGTATGTGATAGATCTAAAAATACATTTAAGCAAGATTTATTTTGACACACTGAGCAAAAAGCCATTTCTGAATATCAATTCATTCTGTCCCTCCACTTGCGAACTTCATAATTTACAGTTTTTGTTGTGGTTGCTATTGTTATTGTTGTTTGTTTGTCTGTTTGCTTTTTCCCATGATATCCCTTTTCCTATTCCAATGCAGGCAGCTAATCAGGAATGGTCTCTGTCTTTTTTGTTGTTGTTGTTAAGGGGAAGTTATATTGTATTGTAAAAAAAACCAAAAAAAACAAAAAAACATGAGCTCGATTTGTCTGTAGCATTTGTTTGTATAAGCTCATACTGTAACTAAAGGATTCAAATTACAGAACAAAATAATATTTGAAAGAAGCAAGAGAAGGCGATACGGCTTGCCACTTCTATACCAAATCCCATTATATAAATAAAAAATTCCTGGTCACGGGGGAGAAGTAGAAGGGGTAAGAAGTGTTGTATGAAACAGGTATAGGAATACCTGTACTCCCTGCCCCATGCAAAATTATCCTGTAGTCAAATGTGTATTTTGACAGATACTACCATAGACAACATCACAGAATTTCCCACACCTCAGGTGTGGAAAGTGTGAGAATGAAGCTATAGAAAACTACCTATGGTCTCGCAAGTGTGGTGAAGAAATTCTATAAATATTATTCCCTGGCTCAAGCATGGCCCAAGAGCTGGTCAAAGAACCACACATGGAGCATGTCTCATATTGGCATATCCTGATAGTCTAATACCAGAGACACCCTCAAATAATTAATTGGTACCTTCTGTATCTCTGAGAATGTAGCTACAGTAGTGAGGAAGGCATCTGTGTGGGATGGGGATGAAAAGCCTGAAGTTAATGTTTTCTGGCAACCTCACAATATGGTGTTTGAAACTTCACAACTGAATGTGTTAAGTGAGAGACCACCTGTGCATGAGAAATCCCATCTATTTTTATCAGCATAAAATAAAATTCCATCATTCTTGACTTTAAAAAATGAGGTTAAGACAAATTTTAGTAGAATTTCATATACCTTAGGACATGTCCAAAATTATGTTTTTAAATTTTAGGTATTTCGATTTATAAAATTACTCAATATTTAACATTTTTAATGAATTAGGTATTTATTTATTAAAAATCTTCCCATATTTTCTACAATCATTAGAAATAATTTGCAAGGAGATTTTAATAAGGTATATATCATGATAATGAAAAAGAAACTTATGGATGTATTCATAATAACACTCTACTTTGAAATACCCTCAAATTCACCCTATCTCTGAGTAACCAAGAGAGATTTTATGAAGTCTATGTTTTAAAATCTCATGTCCTTTCCTCATTGAAAGCCCTCCAGACTGCTCTCAATGACGATTAACTTTAATTATATACACATCTAATAAACTTGAGTATTGACACTACCTTCCCAGAGCAGATATAACCATTTTTAGGGAACCTGTGAAGAGCGAGCTCAAGAACCTGAAGATTGTAATGGCTGATACATTTAGTGTAAAGCATGGAGTGTAAAGCATATCTCATCCGTCATCCCGCACCTTTGGTTTAAGGCCCCACAGGGCAGAGCTACGTTTCAAAAAAAACAAAAAAATCAAATTCAATTATTTCAATCCCCCGTGGAGATAGCAACCAAATATATAATGAAATAATCAGTGTGACACTAGTTTTCCATTTCAATTCTTCAAACGGATTCATACAATTTATTAATATTTTTTTCAGT
>NW_012148585.1:417018-418478 GCF_000956105.1 Propithecus coquereli
CTCTCACAATGAAGCACCTTATAATCTCGGGGATTTGCAACCAACTTTATTTCTTCACATCCTTACTCTTCCCTTCAGCTGCGTGACTAATTTTCCAATAGCCCAAACACTTTTCTTACTGCAGGTTTAATGAAACCAGCAAAGCTAAAACATCCTGAGTGCTCAGCAGTGACAGCATCAGTAAGCAATTAATCTCCAACAGTTCACCTACCATGTATGAACTTCAGAGCTCAATTCAGCACCTCACATGACTCTGTGTCCTAATTCTCTCCTGGAGGAGAAAATCTACGAGCCAAAAACAGAACATCAGGAAAGTAGTAAGAAATAAATGATGCAGATAAAAGTAGTTTTTCATCTGTGGAAAAGAATGAGTATATTTTGTAATAGGGAAAATTAATTCTGATCCTGGAACTTTTTTGATTGGTTAGTTGTTAGTTTGCCTCACTTTTACCCTCTGTGAAATATGTTTAATAGTATTTGTGAATTGCAATATTGTAGAACTTAATTAAAGTTTATAAAACATAAAGGGAACCTTTTGGTAATTACTTTGCCACTCACCTTTGTCATTTAACTTTCCTCAAGAGAGTCATGGATTTTTATCAGTTGTAATATAGAAGAAAACCACAGAACACCATATGATGCAATTGTGGAAAAGGATTCTATACAGCCACAAATAAGTAGCAACATAAGGCGGGCTGCTGGCATAGAATTCCAAGCATAGAAATGCTGCAAAAGTAAAGCATCAGACTTTGTCATTGTATCAGCTTCAACTTTTACCCCATTAGATTATAGCCTTAAGCGAACAATGCCAGTGTGGTCCTTTAGTAATATAAAACCAATACTGTCATTCTTCTTCCCAAACTCCTCATAGTTTCCCGTCTTGGTGAGAGTAAAAGCCAAGGACTTTACAGGAAGTCATCCACAAAAATTTGCACTCTTTGGCCCTTCTTACCTCTCTGACCACACAGCCTGCTCTCTACCAAATCATATTGGCTCTCTTGCCAGGCAAGTGCCTATCTTGTGGATTCTGCATGGGCTTTTTCCTAATCTCCAGTGCCCTTTAGCCAGATCTCTGAATGACTCACTGCCTTCATCTCTCCTTCAGGATTTTACACAAATGACTTCTTGGCAGTGTGGTTTGTTTGAGTACCCTATCAACAATTGTACCCTGACTTTTGCACTCTTTTATGTCTTCCCTGTTTGATTTTTTTTCATAATCTTTATCACCGTACACCAGACCGTAGAATTCAATTATTTATTGCCTATTTCTCTCTTAGGTTGTAAGCTCCATGAGCATAGGAGTATTGTGTTGTTTTATTTACTAATTTATTCCTAGTACCTAGAAAACTGTCTGTTATATAGTTGGTTTACAGAGGTCAATATTTATTGAATGATCAAATCAGACAAAAAAGTTCCAAACCTGAGAATGGAAATGAGGTAGCATGAAACATATTCGATCT
>NW_012148585.1:419953-427401 GCF_000956105.1 Propithecus coquereli
TGTTTTCTCGGGATAGTGAATGATAGGTGGTTTATTTAATTTTTAAAATTGTTTCAGTTTTAAATAAATGTATAATCTTTTTACAATTATGCTCAAGCTAGGGAAATAAGAGAGAAATCATTTGTCATTTTTTTTTCCTTTTCACAATTGCTTGTGGACCACACCATGTTGATTCTATCATCAAAATATTTTTAGAATTACTATTTATCTCCATTCAATATTTCAAAAGATTCGTAATGGTCTGTTTGCAGATTCAATGACGTCTCCAATGTTAGCTATTTAACGTGTAATTTTGCTATGATTCACCAAGACATGTTATATGAAAGGGAAAATAAGAGAGTATTAGGAACTTCTATATTTTGAAGATGTAGCCCAAACAACTTTTTGGATCATACATTGTGTTCTTGAATTATGTGACAATTGTCAGAGCTGATTGACAGTAAAGAGATAGAGATATGGAGAGCATTTTATAAAATTATAGCAATATGTGTTCTAAGATTCTTGTCCCACTTAGCTATATTTTCATAAACAGTACAAATAAAAGTTCTTCCAAATATTCTAAAGGTAATATTTGTAATATTTAAAATTACAAAATTTGTCACATTTGGATCATTTCTCAGCAATTATATAGAGAATCTGTATATTTTTAATCACTTTCCTATCTACTTTATACTGTGTAGTCTGTAATTTTATTATGTCTTTAACCCAGATTATTGAAGAAAAAGTAATGGCTCTCTTAAACCTTTCTGGATTACTTGGTATCAGCATTTGTTGAAGCATTATATTTAATACTAAGTTATCGAGAAAAAAGCTGTTAAAAGAGTACAAAAGGTGATTAATTTTCTAATTGAGCATGTTGGTTAGTTACAGGTTGATATAACCTAAGAACACAAAGATAAAGTATTGAGCTTTACCTAAAAATCAGTGTGATAGGATAAAAAAATCGTTCCTTATATCACATATTTTAGTTCTATGTGTTTTTATCTTTAATTTTTTTAGAAAATTAATTATTATGGGTATATAATAGTTGTATATATTAATGGGGTACATGTGATATTTTGATACAGGTATATAAAGTATAATAAATCAGTGCAATTGGAATATACATCACCTCGAGCATTTATCATTTCTTTGTGTTGCAAATATTCTAATTATATTCCTTTAGTTATTTTAAAATATGTAGTAACTTATTATTGATTATAGTCCCCCTGCTGTGCTATCAGTCATTAGAGCTTGTTCATTTTATCTAATTGTATTTTTGTACCCATAAACCATCTCTACTTTATCTCCCTCTCCTCACTATCCTTTCTAGTCTCTCATAATCATTGTTCTATTCTCTATCTCCATAAGATCAGTTGTTTTAATTTTTAACTCCCACATATAAGTGAGAATATGTGAGATTTGTATTTCCATGCTTGGCTTACTTCACTTAACATAATATTCTCCAGTTCTATCCATATTGTTGCAAATTACAAATGACAGGATTTCATTGTTTTTTATGGCTGAATGATATTCCATTGTGTATATATACATATTTACTTTATCCATTCATCCACTGATGGACACTTAGGTTGATTCCATGTCTTGGCTATTGTAAAGAGTGCTGCAACAAACATGGAGGTACAGGTATCTTGTCACTATTCAGATTTCCTTTTGTTTGTATATATAACTAGCGGTGGGATTGCTGGGTTATATGGTAGTTCTATTTTTAATTTTTGAGCAACCTGCATATTATTCTCCATAGTGGTTGTACTAATTTACATTCCTACCAACAGTGTATAAGAGTTTCCATTTCTACACATTATCACCAGCATTTGTTATTGCCTGTCATTTGGATTAAAAAATCATTTTAAATGGGATGAGATGATACCTTATTGAAGTTTTGATTTGCATTTCTCTGATGACTAATAATGTTGAGAATTTTTTCATATACTAATTGTCCATTTGTATGTCTTCTTTTGAGAAATGTCTATTCAGATCTTTTGGCTACTTTTCAACTTATTTGACTTTTTCCTATTGAGTTGTTTGAGCTCGTTGTATGTTCTAGTTATTAATCCCTTATCAGATGGGTAGTTTGCAAATATTTTCTCTTATTCTATAGGTTGTCTCTTAATTTTCTTGATTATTTCTTTTGCTATATAGAAGCTTTTTAGCTTCATGTGATCCCATTTGTCCATTTTTCCTTTGGTTGCCTGTGTTTTTGAGGTATTACACAAGAAATCTTTGACCAGACAAGTGTCCTGGAGTGTTTCTTCAATTTTTTTTTTTTTCTTCCAGTAGCTTCATAGTTTCAGGTAATAGATTTAAGTCTTTTGTTCATTTTGGTTTGATTTTTGTATATGGCAAGAGATAGAGGTTTATTTTCATTCTTCTGCATGAGGATATCAAGTTTTCCCAGCACTATTTGTTGAAGAGACAGTCTTTTCCCCAGTGTATGTTCTTGGCGCCTTTCTCAAAAATGAGTTCAACATAGATATGTGGATTTATTTCTCGGTTCTTTATTGGTCTATGTGTCTATTTTTATGCTAGTACCATGATGTTTTGGTTACTACAGCTCTGTAGTATAATTTGAAGTCTGGTAATGTGATTCCTTCAGTTTTATTCTTTTTGCTCATAATGGCCTTGGCTGTTCTATGTCTTTTATGGTTACATATAAATTTTAGGATTTTTTAATATTTCTGTGAAGAAATATTATTGGCATTGCCATCTTCATAAGGATTGAATTGACTCTGTAGATTACTTTGACTAGTATGGACATTTTAACAATATTGGTTCTTCCGATCCATAAGTATGGTATATTTTTTTTTTCCATTTTTTTGTGTCCTCTTCAATTTCTTTCTTCTAGTTTTCATTGTATAGATCTTTCACTTTTTTGCTTAAGTTTATTCAGAGATATTTTATTTTATCTATAGCTATTGTAAATGGGATTACTCCCTTAGCCTTTTTTTTTCAGATGGTTTACTTTTCACATGTAGAAATGCAACTGATTTTTGTATGTTGATTTTGTACTCTGCAAATTTACTGAACTTGTTTATCAGTTCTAGTATTTTTTTTGTGAAGGCTTTAGGTTTATCTAAATATAAGATCATGTCTTCTGTAAACAAGGATAATTTGACTTCTTCCTTTTCACTTTGAATGCCCTTTATTACATCTCTTGTCTAGCTAGAACTTCCAAAACTATGTTGAATAACAATGGTGAAATTGGGAATCCTTGTCCTATTCAAGATCTTAGGGGAAAGGCTTTCAGTTTTTCTTCATTCAATATGATACTAACTGTTGTTGTTTCTATTTATATCTTTTTATAGTATCTATCTCTTAAAAAGTTGCTGTAGTTATTATTTTTGATAGATTTGGCTTTAACTATTCCTAACGAGATATGAGTGATTCACACACTGCAATTATAATACTGGCATATTCTGTATTTGTCTGTGTACATACTGTTACCAGTAAATTTTATAGTTTCAGATAATTTCCTGTTGATCATTAATATCCCTTGGTTTCAGATTGAAGAACTCTCTTTAGCATTTCTTGTAGGACAGGTCTGGTGTCAATGAAATCCCTTAGCTTCGTTTGTCTGGGAAAGTCTTTGTTTCTCCCTTGTGTTTGAAGGATGTTTTTGGAGGATATAATATTCTAGGTTTAAAGTTTCTTTCCTTCAGCACTTTCAATATGTCATGCCACTCTCTCCTGGCCTAAAAGGTTTCCATTGAGAAGTCTGCTGCCAGATGTTTTAGAGGTCCTCTGTAACTTATTTGCTTTCTTTCTTTTGCTGCTCTTAAGATCCTTTCTTTATCTGTCACACTTGGGAGTTTTTTAATTAAATGCCTTGAGGTGGTCTTATTTGGGTTAAATCTGCTTGATGTTCATGATCTTCTTTTACCTGAATACAGATATCTTTCTCTATGTTTGGAAAGTTCTGTGTTATCATTTCTTTGAATACATTTTCTACCCCAATCTCTCTCCTCGAGGGCCAATAACTCTTATATTTGCCTTTTAGAGGCTATTTTCTAGATGTTGTACGCATACTTCATAATTTTTTATTCTTTTTTCTTTATTCTCCTCTGCCTTTGTATTTTCCTATAACCTGTCTTCAAGTTCACTAGTTCTTTCTTAGGCTTGATCAAGTCTGCTATTGAGAGACTGATACTTTTTTTAGCTTGTCAATTGAATTTTTCATCTCCAGAACTTGTACTTGATTTTTTTTAATTTTTTCAATCTCTTTGTTACATTTCTCTGATAAGCTTCTGAATTCTTTTTCTGCATTGTCTTGATGTTACTTGGGCTTCCTCGAAACAACTATTTTGAATTCTGTTTCTGAAAGTTCGTATATCTCCATTGCTCTGGGATTTGTCATTGGTGCCTTATTTAGTTTGTGGGGTGAGGTCATATTTTCCTAAATATTCTTGATGCTTGTGGATGTTTGTCAACGCCTGGGCATTGAAGAGTCAAGTATTCATTACAATCTTTGCAGTCTGGACTTGTTTATATGCATCTTTCTTGAGAAGACTTTCCAGGTACTCAAAGGGAATTGGGTGCTGTGATCTAAGTCTTTGATCACTGTAGCCATGTCAGCACTAGGGGGCACCCCAAGCCCAGTAACACTGCAACTTTGAAGACTCCTTGTGGTATTGCCTTAGTGGTCTTGTACAAGGTAAAGGAGAATTCCCTGGATTACCAAAGTCTTTCATTCTCTTTCCTCAATTTTCTCCAAGCAGAAGGAGTCTCACTTTCCATGCTGGGCTGCCTGGGGTTGGGGGAGTTGTGACACAAATACTCCTGTGGCCACCACGGCTGTGACTGTATTGGGTCACACATAAAACCAACCCAATACTGGGTCTTGGCCAAGGTCTTTGATGACATTGCCTGGCTACTGCTGATGTTTATTCAAGGCCCAAGGGATTTTTAACCAAGAAATGGTAAATCCGGCCAGGACTGGATTCTTCCCTTCGGGACAACTGATTCCCTTCTGGCTTAGGCCAGTTCTACAATTGCCATCCAAGAACCAAGACCTGTAACTGGGGCCTTCAGGAATCTGCGGGGTGTTTTATTTGAATGTGGCTGAGCTGGTATCCACTTTGAAAGACAAAGTCCTTTGTAGTCTTTCTATTCCTTTCCCCCATTGGAATGAGTCTTTCCTAAGCTGCATTGCTTAGAGTTGGGGGATGGGTAATGCAAGCACTCCATTGGCCGCCACAGCTGGTGTCTCACTGGGTCATGTGCACTCCAAATCCACTGGCTCCAAATGCAGTACAGCACCAGGAGTTGCCAAAAGACTGCAGTCTTTGTGGCCTGTCTTTCAAATTTATTTCAGGCCCTGGGCCACTTTCACTGGCTAGTGGTGAAGCTAGCCAGAACTCATGTTCCTACTTCTGAGGCATAGGGTTTCCTTCTGGCCGGGGCTATTCTAAATGCTCCCTCCATGGACACTGACAGAATTGTGCCCTGTGTCGTGTTCCACTGTGAATGGGCAGCACTGAGTTCCTATGCAAACTTCCACAATCACTTCACTCTCCCTCCCCCAAGAACATGGCCCTGCTGGGAGATGGGGAGGGATGGTATATAAAATACAAGATTGTCTTTCCTACACTCTTCAGTGTCTCTTTCCTTTAATATGATGTTAAAAGCAGGTACTGTGATTGCTCACCTGATTTTTAGTTCTTTTGAAGGTGCCTTTTTTTGTGTGGATAGTTGTTCAAGTCAGTGTTCCTATGGGGGTGGGGGACAATAACTGGAGAGTTCTATTCAGCCATCTTGCTCTGCCTCCTCTCTTTTTTTCTTTATATTATTTGTATTATTCTGAGAAGTTTCCAACAGTACTTCTCTACCAGAAGGAATTGTTTATAATTTTGTGAGTTTTTTTACATGTTGAATTCATGTGTATGGAATCAAACAAAGGATTTGCCTTCCTTTAATTTCCATATGGCTTTCTTAGTTCAACTACATTAGGTTCTTCATGACTTCTACCAGAAACAATATCAGAGAACATCATCATCTGTTCATCTCACTCCTCTCATGCTTGCTTTTCCTGAGAAAGAAAAACTTATGAAAATATCTTTTAGAAAGAACATCTGGTCCAGTAAGTGTTTTTTAAAATAAGGCTGGAAGACTAGAAACACCGACAAGAGATTTTGTATTAAGAGAAACATGTTGCCTAATATTAACTTGCAGTTTCTAAACAAAACACTATTTGTTAATTTTTATTGCAATACTACTATAATAGGCATTATCATCTTTCCAGCATTAGTCTAAAAAATAGCATTTTTTTTCATTGTTGCTTACCAATAAATATACTGCATAAGTGACATTGGAGACAGATTTTTAAGAGCATCCACTGAAGCCATGGTCATGTGCATATACCTGACTGAATCTGGTGATATCTAGGTAAGCAGTTCACTCCTGATTTTAATAACTTTTTGGATCCTTTCAGTGGAACTTTACTATAGTTAATCCAATAAGGTAATTATAACATTAATAATTTGCTCCCACTTCCTTTATTAGAGAACTACTTTTGCAAGTCTATTTTTTTACACTCTTTGCCATATCAGGCTTTAAATTAAAACAAACATGGTTTCTGAATCCATCACAAATCTACTTAAAATATATTTAAGACTAAGCCACTTACCATTTTTTACAGGACCTGACATGAGTTATTTATGCATAGGATATTTTTATCAGCATACACTCACAGCACATACAGAGACATGCACTCACAAACACCATATATGCACACAGACACAACACCACATCTACATCATATATAGGCACACACATAAAAACACATATAGACAAAAATACATCTACACACATACATACACGCTACATAGCATACACAAACTTGCACACACACTCACATACACACAGAGACTAGATGTTATTTCACTGATCAATGGTCTCCTATAAGGCCTTTGGTTGACCTGTCTCCAGTTATTGATTTTTTGCTATTTCACTTAGACCAGAAGGAAATAGATAGTGATTCAATTTCCTATTACCTAATTTAGAAATAAGAAATTAGTGTCACATTGAAGAAAAAAGAAAGTATATAATGTATGAAGATGAAAGATGGTATATTTTGTGAAGGAAGATGAAGAAAAGGGACTGTTAAGAGGAATAAAGAAAATCACAATAAAGTAAAAAAGCTTGATGAGAAAGGTACAGAATGACTATGAAATATGACAAGGTAGACAGAGGAAGAGAAATGGGAATGAACAATAAAAGAGATTCAGTGAACACATTCTTCACTTTTTCTGCCAGAATGACTTTCCTTTCTCATAAAAAGAAAGAATATTTGCAAAAGGAATGAAGACAGACCCATTTTCCTCTGCCATGTTTGGAGATTGATTCTTCCTCTTCTCTGTTAAATTCTTAAATATAATGAAAAAAATAAGCTGACAAGCTGAAGAACACATCAAAAAGAAAGTTCAACAATTTGACATATTTTTTACAGTTCA
>NW_012148585.1:429431-430710 GCF_000956105.1 Propithecus coquereli
AAATTAAATATTGAAGGGTTCTATAAAAATACATATGTATCATGTGTTATACAGAAAACATTGATTTATGATAAAATAGTGTGTAAATTAGTTGAAGACAACGAGTAGAGCTCATGATTCTTTACATTTATTAGAATACTTGCACATAAAGTCGGTGCTCTAATACAAATCTATGTTAAATGCAAAAAAACTGAAAAAGTTTATACTACTTTTTTTAAATCCTTATTTCACAGCCACCTTCTTCTTTCACTCCACCCACTTACTCATCCCAGATTTTATTTTATTTTATTTTAACATCACAGTTCAAATTGCAGTCCCAGATCTTTTGATGTTAAAATTTTCTTTTTTCTTCACTATTCACTTCTGATGACATTTTTGTCTTGAAATCTCTTCTAATCTTGGTTAATGATTCTGTTCTCTACACACTTCACCATCCTGACCACACATAATCACTTCCTTTGATGAATTTACACAACACCGATGTTTTACTTTCAAAGCTCTAAATTCAGAACATAAAATATTTGCATCGTTTTTCTCACTCTCCCAGATTTTAGTCACATAGCATTGAGAAAATTATGTAATGTATAAAGCCTCAATTTTCTCACTTGTAGATTGGGTATAAAATTGTTCTGTTGCTTAACAGAGTTGCTGAAGAGATAATGTGTGTGTGTGTGTGTGTGTGTGTGTGTGTGTGTGTGTGTGTGAGCACACATGTGTATAATTTAGTGGGATGTCATTTTCAAAATATAAAGTGAAGAATAATGCTAAACAGATGTTTGAGATTTTTATGGCCCAAAGATTGGACTCCTGAGTACCTGAGAGAGGAGAGCTTGATCCAAGGAAACATAGGATAAAGGGAACTCACGGCAGGCACCTGTGTGGACCATAGATTAAACTTTAGCATCGAATAATGACATATAAGGTAATGGCAGAAGAAAGAGATGAAGAACCTGATTAAATGCCTAATATTTTCTGCTTCATACATATATACTTCTTGAAATTTACTTGAGTTTAGAAACAAGCCTAGGAAAGAGAGAAAGACCATCCTGAACTAAAAGAGACTGTATTCTCTAGTAAAATGAAGGTTTAAAATATAATTTGGATTGAATTTTAAAAATAAAATGACCTAATAAATATATGTATTTTCTATATACAAATCTAATGAATTAGACATAATAAGACAATATAATGGGTTCAGTGGAAAGTTGGCTTTAATACCAGTTATATCTGGGTTCAAATTCTATTTTTTCCCATTTAATAAATACCATTTTGGCCAGGC
>NW_012148585.1:432990-435105 GCF_000956105.1 Propithecus coquereli
ATATGTACTGTTATTCAGGATTTGTTTTTCCATTCATAGCACATAGGCAGAGTAGACTTAGTATAATTCTTAAGGGCCCTAGGATTTTCAGAATGGTAAATAAGCATTGACTTCAAATAAGAGTTACCAGCTGCATTAGCTCCTAACAAAAGAGTCAGCTTGTCCTTTGAAACCAGACATTGACTTTTTCTCTCTAGGTTTGAAAATTCCTAATGACATCTTTTTCAAATAGAAGACCATTTTGTCTGCACTGAAAATCTGTTGTTTAGTGTGTCCTCCTTTATCAATTATCTTAGCTAGATCTTCTGGGCAACTTGCTGTAGCTTCTGAAATAGCACTTGCTGCTTCATCTTGCACTTCTATGTTATGGAGATGGCTTCTTTCCTTACACCTAGTCTACCAACATCTGCTAGCCTCAAACTTTTCTTCTATAGCTTCCTGACCTCTCTCAGCTATCATAGAATTAAAGAGAGTGAGGGGCTTACTTTGGCTTAAGGGAATGTTGTGACTGGTTTCATCTTTTATCAAGACCATTAAAACTTTCCCCATATCAACAATAAAGTTTTTGCTTTTTTTTTTTATCATTTGTGTGTTCTCTGTAGTAGCACTTTTAATATCTTTCAAGAACTTTTCTTTTGCATTCATGACTTGGCTAACTGTTCGGTGTAAGAGGCCTAGCTTTTTGGCCTATCTTTGCTTTTGACAAGCCTTCTTCCCTAGGCTTGACTCTTCCTTTCATTTGAACACTTATAGGCCATGCAGGATTATTAAATGGCCCAATTTTAATATTGTTGCATCTCAGGGAATAGGGAGGCCTGAGCAGAGGGAGAGACAGGAGGATAGCTGGTCAGTGGAGCAGTCAGAACACACAAAACACTGATTGATTAAGTTCACTGTCTTATATGGGCACAACTTATGGTCCCTCAAAACAAGTACAACAGTGACATCGAGACCACTGATTCTAGATGAACTTAACAGATATAATAATAATGAAAAAATTTAAAATATTGCAAGAATTACCAAAATGTGGCAAAAGACATGAAGGGAGCATATGATATTGGAAAAATGGCACCAATAGACTTGCATGATGCAGGTTTTGCAAAAACCTTCAATTTATACTGTATGTCTGTAAATATAACCTAAATTTCTCACCAAACCCACTTCTCACATCTCTTAACAAATAATAAAGTAGGAGGTATCTAGTTTTTTTTTTTAATGAGGCTTACAATAATTCCCTAGATAGTTTTCTTCTTCATTGTTTCCCAGACATTACGGAATCTTGATTATGAGAAGTTTCTTGTTTTTTTAAAATTATGGTGACATAGAAATAACATAAAACTTTTCATTTTAACCATTTTAAAGTGTATAATTCAATGAAATTAACTATATTGACAATATTGTGCAACCATCATCATTGTCTATTTCCAAAACTTTTTAATCACCTCAAGCAGAAACCTTTTACCTATTTTTCAGTGATTTCTTGTTCTCCTATCTCAAAGTCCCTGGAAAATATTACTCTTATTTCTGTCTCTACAGATTGAACTATTTTGGATATTTCATGGAAATGTAATCGTATAATATGTGGGCTTTGTGTCTGATTTCTTTCATTTAGCATGATGTTTTCAAGGTTCATCCACTCCACGTAGTACTATGTACCAGTATTTCATTTTGTTTTATGGCTGAATGATATGCCTTTGTATGGATATGGTATGTTTTGTTTATGCATTCATTCATTGATAGGTATCTTGGTTGTTTACACCTCTTGGCTATTTTTAATAGTGCTGCTATTAACATTTGTCTAAAAGTTTTTGTTTGAACATCTGTTTCCAATTCTCTCACGTACATAGCTAGGAGTGGAATTAGTGGGTTCATATGATAGGGCTAGTTTTTACTTGTTGAAAAACCACCAAACTGTCTTCTACATACTAGATATGCAATTTTATATTCCCACCAGAAAGATAGGAGGGCTCCAAATTGTCCACTTCCTTTCCAACACTTTTTTTGCTTTGTTTTATTATTGTGGACAATCTAGTGGGTATGAAGTTGTATCTCACTGTGTCATTGAGCATTGTTCTCTGTGCTTATTAGCTATAAGTATATCTTTTTTCCTTTTTT
>NW_012148585.1:438890-442606 GCF_000956105.1 Propithecus coquereli
ATGATGTGTTGATTTCATTAAATTTTCCTGCTACTTTTGATGGCTTCACTCCATTCCTGTACTCACAATAAGACTAGAAATATTTACTGAAAGAGTCCTGCTCATAGGTCTAAAAATAAGTTATTTGAAAAAGTAAATAAGCTTATGTTTAGGAAATATGGCATCCATAGTATAGAAGTTTCCATGACAGCACAAACTTTGCTTTATTTTTTAAAAACGATTTGTGTTTATTAAATTGATGTCTAAAAAATAGTCTTAAAACACATAATAAAAGTCTACTATGTTCCAGGCAATTACTGCCATAAACAAACAAACAAACAAAAACAACAGAGTAGACATAGTCTAAGCTTGCATGAAGCTCAAAGTTTATTAGAGAGACAATAAGCAACTAAAAAATATAGGATGGTAAGCCATAATAAATTATATGAATGATTACAGTACAGTGATAGAGGATAACAGGCTTCAAGTGTAGGACCTATGCTCAGAAATAGTGGGCAATGACACATTTTCTGATAATGTGACAAGCTAAAGTCTGAAGAAAGGGAGGGAATGTCTGCCAGACAAAGAATTAGAGATAGCTTAAAACGGAAAAAGGAAAAATTATGTGTAAAGACCCTGATATGTGAAATAACTTGCTGTATTTGAAGCAATGAAAATAGAGAGGAGGAGTAGAAATATAGATTGATAGGATAAGGAGGCCCAGAAAAGAGAGAAGCCACACAACAAGGTAGGTTTTGTAGACCATAATAAGGAGATGTTAATTTATGCATAATGTCACAAAAGCCATTAAATGATTTTAAGGATGGGAGCAACATGACTTGATTTATCTTTTAAAAAGTTTACTCTTGCTGAATGGAGAAAGTGGAAACAAGGATAGAATAAAAAAGCCCAAAAGGAGAAGATTAGCGCTGTCTAGAATAGAAATATGGTGGCTTAAAATAAGGTTAAGACAGTAGAGACAACTAATAGTCTTTGATTATGGGTTGGATTCAGGTTGGGAACCAAGGGAGGTATCCATCACGATTCCAAAATTTCTGATATGACCACCAGGCTAGACACCAATTACATTTGCTGACAAGTAGAACACTCTTAGACAAATATGTTTAGATTAGAGTAATTAATAAAATCAAAATCTGTTCTTTGTACTTTTGAGATTTAATTTTTAATTACCTTTTAGATATTGAAGTAGAGTTGTCCAGCAAGCAGATGGATATTTGACCCCAGAGCTCAGAAGAATTATGTGGACTACAGACATAAATTATGAAGTCCTGAATATATACACCGTGTTCAAGTCAGGGAATGGATGTGATAACATAAAAAGAAAAATTAAGGAGAAGAAAAAAAAGCAGCTATATGTATAGAAGATAAGAATTTACTAGAGGAAGGATGAAAATCAAATGGGGTCTTTTTATGGACATCATGACTAACTATGTTAAGTGCTGCTGAGAGTTCATGTAAAATGAGGCAAAATAGTGGTAATTTTAAGGTAATGCAAATCCTCACTTCAGCTTCTGAGAGTTGCTGATTAAGAGCTCTCAGCTGGTGGCCCTTTCCAGATATGGCTGAGAAGATCACACATTCTTCTTATGGTCACCCTAAAACCAATGTCATAGATATTTGGAGTTGTATTTACCATATTTGTTTCCCCAACCGGAGATAAATCAGAAGAGTCATCCCAGTTTCAAAAGGCCTTATGACTGCATTCAAGCTGCATTCTGTTTTACTTAAATCCTCATTGCTTCTCTTTCTTCAATGGTATGCATTCTCCAGTAAACTTCCTGCATGCCGATTTCTATCTCCATATTTGCTTTCCAGGTAACCAACATAAAATAGTTGTTGATATTTAGTAGTTGGCAGCAAGAGTAGACAACATGCTGAGATTTTAGAGCTGGACCATGAGCTTTCCAGATGGTGGAGGACCTCATCCGGTGGTAGTGGAACGGAGATAGCCCGGCTTAAGACAGTAGTGTAATTCTTAAAACATTCACCCGTGGAGAACAGGGATGAGATAAACTGGAAGGAAATACACAGGCACAATATTATCATTCATTTTAAAAATATAAGAAATTAGACTGATGGCTTTTAGATTGGATGGCTTTTGCTTGGTGCATTCTCTTGAACTTTGTGGAGAAAGATAATAAAGGCTGAGGGTAATTAATCAGTAACTAAAGGCTGGATGTGGAAAGCCAGAGAGCCTCCTTAGCAGCATGTAAAGATATTCTGGTCTCCTGCAGCTAGAAGGCAAAGAACGCTGAAAATTAGGTCCAGAATTAAGCTTTTGAGTAACAGAACTTCAAAGAATGTTACTTTTTCAACTGGGTAGGTCTGTTGTGTCAAGCTCAGAACTCTACCGGGGAAGGAATGCAACTAAAGTCTCTAAAAGAGAACATTTTGGTTGGTGCATTAAACTCTCGGATTGCCACGAATTCTCAAGTTTGTAGAAGTGGTGCTTCAATGTTCCTTTTTGGGAGGTAAGAAACACTGTTTCTTAAATATGTCGCGGAGGTCTTTGCACTATAAGAAAACAACTCACCCCACCAGAATCATCTCCAAGTTCCCTCCTGACAACTAAGTCAATCACCAGAGTTAAGTAACTACATAACCAATCCTAGGAAGCTTTGTGCCAGCAAATGGAGGATTGGGACGATAAATGTCACACTAGCCAATAGGTACAAGGAGTAGCTAAGAACGTATGTACAGACAGAAGATGTTGAGTTAAAGGGAGCACAAGCTAAAGTAGGATAACAGACATTTTATCAATATGGTAACATTTTTCCTGATATAAGTTTTAATATCCTAGAAAGAGACCCCAGAAAATAATACTAACACACTGTTAGAATGGCTCTTAGAAACTTGGGGAAAATGGGAGCCAACAAAAAGTGAAGCAGAAATGCCAGAACTGCCATAACAGATGATGTAAGAAGGGATTAAAAGGCCAGAAGTTTAGGCATGTCAGAGAGTGAGCATAATGAATACGGCCAGAATTCTTACCAGATAATTATGTTGCACCAAAAAGTTGGGAGGACATTCCATTTATGGTGGCAATAATGGCCTAGTGAGATGGGCACCAGCACTAATGACCAACTTATTCGTGGCTGTCCGGTCTAGGCTAGGGCTGATATTAGGAGATTCGATAGAATTGGATTTTTCTGTTTTCAGTGAGGATGCTATGAACATAAAATGCTAAAGTCTAGGTGGTAATTCTTAACCATCAGAAGCATGGTAGGTACAATTATCATGATAAGTGGAATGTTTGAGTGGCAGCAAGGAGGACTTGACTTTCAGAGAGCTAAAAGAATAATTAATAGAACAGTATCCTCACAGGCAAGACAGAAAGGCAGCTTAAAAAGGCATTGCTTAAAATATTTAACCCAAAGAAATCAAGAATGTATATTCAGGAGCTGATGGCAGCTGATCCCATAGAAAGGCATAATCCCAGGTTTCAAAACTGAGAGGTTTTCAGACATGAAACTAATTGACTAAAAGAAAAGCTGATCCCTAGGAGAAAGTGTCCTGCAACGTTACAGCAAGTGTATAAAATAAGGAATCTCTCAACGCTTTCCTAAAGGAATGGAGAGACAGGAACACTTCTACACTGCTGGTGGGACTGCAAATTAGTGCAACCGCTATGGAAAAGAATTTGGAGATACCTCAGAGAGCTAAAAATAGAAATACCATTCGATCCAGCAATAGCACTATTAGGCATCTACCCAAAA
>NW_012148585.1:442656-443280 GCF_000956105.1 Propithecus coquereli
AAGAGTCATTCCAGTTTCAAAAGGCCTTATGACTCTTGTGTCATTATTAGAAATGCTGGGGATGCTGCCACCTTAATGCTTTTACGTTAGCTGTTCCTTCTTTATCAAATGCTCTTCTTCCATATATCCAGATAGCTCCTTCATTCATTTTATTCAAATAGCTCAAATCGATGAATCACAAATAGGAATTGGTAGTTAGTCTAGGCCTGCAGGGAACAACATGAATGGGACCTCTCCAGGAATATTAAATATGATTCTGGATAAAAACATTCTCATGTATATGAAGAGAATAAATGGAATAGACTCAATGTTGAATGTATAAAATAGAACATGGATATTTTTTGGATTACAGCACATAAAAGTAGTTTTATAATATTTCTGTCCTTGAGTATAAAAATGAAAAAAATGGCTACAAAGAAACAGATGTAAATCAAAGACATCCAAGATAATATATGGTCCCAATAAACAGTGAAGTTTAAAAACATAATAGAACATTAATAACTGATTGACTAGTTTAATATTCAAAATAATGTACATTTCATTATAAAATATTTAAATTGCAAAAAATTATGGTGGCCCGGCATGGTGACTCATGCCTGTAATCCCAGCACTTTGGGAAGCTGA
>NW_012148585.1:444960-483425 GCF_000956105.1 Propithecus coquereli
ATCTCTGTATGTGAGAGATTTTAATGGATATTGTGAGGAAACACCCAGATCCTCCTTCAGACCTTATTGCCTCAGTTGCTGAAAATGTTGCCTTATGAGAGCTGTAAGACCTCTTAGGAACAATGTTCAAAACCATACCTCTTCCCTGGGTCTGAATGCATCTAATAACTATTGCATGTGAAGATATAAATGTCCTATACTCTTTCCCTAACTGGGAACAATTTGAACAATCCCTCTTGCAAGTGCTTTTTTATTAATCTATTGAGGTAATCTAAATAGTTTTTACCTCATATAGTTAGCAAGGTAAATTGCATGGATTTTTTTTAATGATAAACCAATATTTCATTTCTGATGTATTGTCCTTGTTAAAGATATTAATAATTCTGTATTTGATTAACTATTAATTTTTAGTGATATGGAGGACTATAGAAACAAGGACTGAGTAGATATTGATATACAGGATTTAAAGGATCATCCTTGTACTTATGTTAAGAGTAGGGGCATATAGAAGCCAGGTAATAAATGGATTCCTCGCATAGGGCCAGCTCAGAGTGAGTCCCCTGGGTATAGAGACTCTAAAATGGCCATTCCCCAATTCCTCCTTAGTGCATCACTGGTATAGACATATGGGTGACTGGCATCCTACTATCTTGACTTGCGGTTTAAGAGCAATTTTATTGGTAAAAGTCAAATAAAAGCCCCTGAAACTGCTTCCATACCCTGCCTCAGCCAAAATTAGCCAAGATTCACATAGAATAGGTAAGAGTAAACAGTTCCTGTTTTGCCCTAGAGCTATGTAAGTCTGTGTGCTCCCCAATCAGAGTATAATTTAACTGCAAAGAAACCTAGATGGTCTGTCAATCCGGAGAACACCATAGAGGTCCACTATATTGATGGCCTCAAGCTAATAACCAATGAGCAAGAGATGGCAAGTATGTTGTAGGCCTTGGTTAGACACATGTGTCCCAGAAGTTGGGACATAAACTCTATGCAGTTTCAGAGAATCACCTTAGAAATTGTCCACCAATCAAGATGCACGAACTTAATTAAACAAAATGATTCAGAAAGTTCCCATCAGCCAGTTTCTGTAATTGGCCACCCATCGCTGGTAACATGGGCACACGAATGGAGTAGCCATTGTGGTAGGGATGGAAGATATACATGGCCCCAAAAGCTAAGTCTCCCACTCACCAATGACAATCTTGCTACTGTTGCTGCTAAATATCCAACCTCCCAACAGTAGACACTTGGTATGTAAGTCCCTTGATATAGAACAATTCTCTGTTGTCAGGGGTGGCCTAACTATAGCCCATGATCCAAATTTGGCCCATTGCCTTTTTTGTAAATAAAATCTTATCTGAACAAAACCATTGTATTTTCAGTGGCCCCTTTTATGCAACAAGAGCAAATGTGAGTTTTCATGGCAGAGACAAATATTTATCTAGCCCTTTACAGAAAAATTTGCCAACAACTACTCTGGGAGATCAACCAGCCACATTAGTGGCAAATTGACTACATTGTATCTCTTCCATTTTGGGACTGAAAGTGATTCTTCTGACTGGAATTAACACATATTCCAGGTGTGTATTTGCTTTCTCTGCCCAAAGGGCCTCATTCAGAATGAGGTTTACAATCCGTGGACATGAAATTCCACACATTGTATTGGATTAAGGGACCAAGTTATCAGAAAGGAGATGTGGCAGTGGGCACATGACTAAGATCCTATCACATACAGCAGAACCCAAAAACTGTAGTCCTAATAGAACAATGGCAGAAACTTTTGAAGATGTAGCTGAGATACCAGCTAAGAAATGGTACCCTGCATGCATGGGGCATCATTGTCAAGGATGTAGTATACAATTCTAAATCAACAGCTATTACATGGTGCTATCTTAATTTGAATACGTGGATCCAGAAATCAAGGGTGAAAAGAAAAGTAGCTCTGTTTAGCAGGGTTCCTAGTGGGAACAGAAAGTAAAAATTCTCCAAACATAGGCCTCTGTGGGTTTAGAGGTCCTGGTTCTTGAAGGGGGTATACTTTCACTAGATAAACAGCAAGAATCCTATTAAATGTGTGTGTGTGTATGTGTGTGTGTTAAGAACACTTAACATGAGATTCACTCCTTAACAAATTTTAAGTTCATAATACCTTATTGTTAACTATATGGAAATTACTCATCATAAGTAATTTAAATTTTATATTCATTGTACTTCTCCCCATATCTTCCTCCTCTCTCCAACTCATGGTAACCAATCTTCTGTTGTATACTACTCTACCTTTGACCATTTTAGTTGAAATCCTACTATTTGTGACAACACAATGCAGATGAAAAGCATTATGCAAAGTGAAATAAATCAGTCATAGAAGGACAAACACTGCATGAATCCTCGTGTATGAGACATCTATTGAAATTTTAAATAAGGCTGCTACCTGAACACTTTAGTGTCTGCATGCCAAAGGGCAAATTTCAAAGAGTCACCAGCCTTACAGATATAAATTACCATATTCATGTGAAGGAAGCAGTTCTGCTGTTAAACAGTGGGAAGGAAGGAATATATTTGTCATCAGGTAAGCTAACTGAAAACACAATTATATTCCTTTACCAAATTTGATGGCAAATAAGTGCAGCAGCCACAATTTTGTCAGTGCATGGTGGCCAGGGATTTGGACCACTTAAGGACAAGACTCTGGGTCACTCTACCAGGTAAATCTCTGGTACCAATACAGACACTAGCAGAGGGTGAAGGGAATCTAAAATAGATAGCAGAGGAAAGCACCTCAAGATCTCATGCTCCTATAATTTGTGCTAAACAAGTGGATCTCTGTATGTGAGAGATTTTAATGGATATTGTGAGGAAACACCCAGATCCTCCTTCAGACCTTATTGCCTCAGTTGCTGAAAATGTTGCCTTATGAGAGCTGTAAGACCTCTTAGGAACAATGTTCAAAACCATACCTCTTCCCTGGGTCTGAATGCATCTAATAACTATTGCATGTGAAGATATAAATGTCCTATACTCTTTCCCTAACTGGGAACAATTTGAACAATCCCTCTTGCAAGTGCTTTTTTATTAATCTATTGAGGTAATCTAAATAGTTTTTACCTCATATAGTTAGCAAGGTAAATTGCATGGATTTTTTTTTAATGATAAACCAATATTTCATTTCTGATGTATTGTCCTTGTTAAAGATATTAATAATTCCGTATTTGATTAACTATTAATTTTTAGTGATATCTGTGTCTCTATCATAAGGGATATGAATCAAGACTTTCTTATAACATACTTGTCAACTGTTGGTATTAGGAATTTGCTGGTCTCATAAAATAAGTTGGGGCATGTTTCACTCCTCATTGTTTTTGTGTGAGATTTGTAAAATTTTCTTCTTAAAGTAGAATAGAATTCACCACAAAAATCACCCGGGTCATGATTTTTCTTTTCAGTAAACTTTTTAAACAGTTAATATAATTCTTCAACAAATATAGGGCTATTGAGATGTACTACTACTTCTCTTGTAAGTTTTAGTAAGCTGTGTTTTTCAAAGAAATTACTTGTCTAATTTGTTGAATTTATCATCATAAATTTATTTGGTTTCTCCATTATCCTTTTAATATCTATTGAATGGCCCATATTTTATTCCTAGTATTATTAATGTGAGTTCTTCCTCTTTTTCTTGATTATCTAAATAGGGTTTCATTAGTTTGTAAATCTTTGGTGAGGGCAACATAGAACTTTAATCATTTTTTTCCTATTTTTTGTTTTCTCTTACATTAAAGTCTGCTTTTATTAGACTATGTCCTTTCTATTTTTCAGAGTTTATTTTGATTTTTTTCTGTATTCATATGGTGGGAAATCAGATCATTAATTTTTAAAAGATTGTTTCATATTATAAGAGTTTTAAAAGTTATTAAATATTTCTAAGAACTGTTCTGATTGCATCTTAAATTATTATATGGTATATATTTATTGTAATTTAATTCAAAATATGTTCTAATTTTCTTTGTGACTTATTTTCACCAGGGATATTTACAAACACAATGTTTAAATTACAAATACTTATGGTTTTTCTGGTTATTTTGTCATCTTCTTCTAATTTATTATCATTATAGCTCAGAAAACATTTTCTGTAAATATGAATCTTTGGGAATTTGTTGAGATTTATTTTATGGCCCAGGATAAGGTCTTTCTTGGTATACATTCCATATGAACTGAAAAAAAATGGTTATTCTGAGTGACTGTAATGTTCTAAGTGTCAATTTGGTCAAGAGCATTGGCATTATTAATTATTTTATATTTTTCCTCAATATCTTTTTCTTTTCTTAATATCTTGTATCTTTTTCTCTCATTATTACATCAATTTTGTAGGGAAAAGATTATCCAACTGTAATTTTTGTCTCTTTCTTTAATTCTGTCTTTAATATATGTGTTATTAAGTCTCTCCACTTATATTTTCTTCATGCATCTTACATTTCATAGTCCTGAATTTTCCATGAAAAAGTAAATGTTTCCCATCTAATATAGAAGGGTCTCTGATAGCTCTGATGTAGCAAAAATTGACTACATGCTTTCACATATACACCAGGAATGAAGGCATAGTATCAAGTGATTTGAGAGTTGAATTACATCAATATTTGCTTTTCAAAAACCTAAAGTTCTTTCAATGCAAAAAATTATACTTTGTAATATAGCTCTCCAATCAGTCTCCTACTCTTTTTAATCATACACACAAATAAATTACCTAATTATTTTAACATTGGATTATTCTCTATAATGAACACTATGAATTAATATCTGAAAGTGTTAATGTCTTAGTGCTTTCTATTGTGAATGAGCTACTGTTTATTTAGACTTGATTTTTGATTAAATAATTTTCTACATTTGTTGCATCTGTAACTCTTAGGTACATTCTAAGTTATTTTTGGAAACAGATTTTTCTGCATTTATTACATTTGTAGGGTTTCTCTGCAATACAAATTCTGTGATGTTGAATAAAATTTGAGCAACTGTTTGAATGTTTGCCTTCATTATAAATTCTCCTGAGTTCAATAAGATTTGTGATATAAGTAAAGATAATGCATCAGTCTTTACATCTTTAATATTTTGTTTCAGCATAAATACTCATGCATTTAAGGGCTTACATTTTGGGAATGATCCTTCCACAGTTACATTTATACCAATTTTATTCAGTATGAATTCTCTGATTTTCAGTAATAGGTGAACAGTCAGTCATTAAAGGCTTGGCCACATTCTTTACATCTGTACGGTTTCTCTTCAGCATGAATTTTCTTACATAAAGTAAAGTGTCAGAACCAGGCAAAGATTTTTTCACACTCTTTCAATTTGTAGAATTTCTGTCTAGCATGAATTTTCTTATATTGAATAAGGTTTGAGCTGTGGCTAAGTGCTTTTAATACGCAAATTTATGATTATTTTTGAAGAATGTAGACTTTAAGAAAAGTGCTTCATTGTCAGTGGTAATTCTTCTAGACATAAAATCTGTTTTGCTTGATATTAATGAAGCTACTCTCACTTTCATATATTTACTGCTTTTATAAAATCTATTTTGTCATTTTTTAACTTCTAACCTAATATTTATTTAAAATGTATTTTTCATAAACCTTGTAAAATTTGAACTTGTTTTCAGTTTGACAATCTTTGCCATAAATTTAAGTGTTTATTGATGACATTTAATGCAATTTCAAAATGATTATGTTTAACTCTATCACATTATTAGAAATTTTGTATTTTTCATCTGTCTTTTGATTAACTGATTTTGTTTAAAAAAATCTATTTTTCTTTCCTGCTTTCTTTAGGCTACTCAACTATCTTATTATTTTATATTAATTACTCTATTTAGTCTTTTATGTACATATTTTTTTCATTATTTTATTTTATTATTTTGCTTTCTAAGTCTTGTATGGTACATCCCTATCATAATCTATTTAGAATTAATGTTTTCTGTATTAGGCAAAATATAGGAAACTGACAACTTTTTACTTCAATTTAACTCCCCTGTGGTTTGTGCTATTGATAGTAAATATGATAACATAATAGCATAATGTTTGTGTTATGTTATGATCAATTTTTGGAATTAAGAAAAAACGCATAGTCTATATTCACCTACATATTTACTACTTCATTTGTTGTTCATGTCTTCCTGTAGATACTATTTTCAATTTGTTGTCAATTTTGTCAGACTGAAAAATGTCCTTCAACATTATTTATAGGAGCAGAATTTTTGGCAAAGTATTCTCTTAATTTTACTCGTTTTTTTCTTTTTTGAATGTTGAAAACTATTTATGCATATTTTCTCTGCATATAAGGTTTTGAGTTGACAGTTTTTATTTTTTCTCTCAGCCTTTTAATGTCATTCCATTATGTCTGGGCTTCATTGTTCCCAACAGAAGTCAGATATAGTTTGCTTATTGTAATTTTTCCCGCTTTGACTATTTTCAAGATCACTTTTTTATTTCTAGTTATTGACTATCTTAGTAATATGGCTATTGGTGCCTTATTGTGGAATCCATGTATTTGTCCAGCTTGATACTCATTCAGTTTCTTGGATATTTGTCTTTTACCTTTTTTCCACAAATTTAAAAATACTTGGTTATTCATTTTTTATTTTGTTCATTTGTTATTTCTTTCTGTACAGTTCTTATGCTTTTCTCATTACAACTTCAGATGCAAGTATATTAGATTGTTAGATATAGTTCCATAGTTCATTGAGACAATATTTTTGATTTTCCAATTTTTGCCTGTGTTCTTGACATTGCATTGAAGTCCAATTATCCCTTCATCTGTCTTATCCTGCATGATCACAATCTTTTTCATCTCATTTTTCATTTCTTTTACAATCCTGCCGATGGTGTAAAATGTTTCCTTTTCTCTAGATCCTTGGCAACACTTATAGTTTATCTTTTTGATAATAGCTACTTTGACAGGTGTGAGGTAATATTTCATTGTGGTTTCAATTTATGTTTCCCCAATAGTTACTGATTTTGACCAGTTGCTCATATACCTACGGACCATTTGTACATATTCAGGCTCTTTGTCCGGCTATAAATCAGACTATTTATTTCCTTGCTATTGAGTTGTTTGAGTTACTTATATATATGCATATTAATCCCTTATTATAATAGATGTATGGTTTGAAAATATTTTCTCCCTTTATGTAAGTTGTCTCTCCACTCTGTTGATTGTTTCTTTTCTGTGAAGGAGATTTTTAGTTTGATGTAATCTCATTTGACTATTTTGGGGTATTTTTGGACTTTGCATTTGTGATCATGTCTTTAAAAAATTGCGTAGACTTATGTTAAGGAATTTGTTAACTTGGCCCCTGTTTTTTTTGTTGTTGTTGTTTTTTGTTTTTCCTGTTACAGTTTCATACCTTATATGAAAATCTTTAGATCATTTTGAGTTGATTTTTGTATGTGGTATAAAAAAGGGGTCCAATTTCATTCTTCAGCACATGTACATCCAGTTTTCCCTAGACTTTTTACTGAAATGAATGATCTTTCCCCATTGTGTGTTCTTAGCATTTTTGTAGAAAATCAACTAACTGTAGTGCTTGGACTCTCTTCTATTCCATTGGTCTATATGTCTGTTTTCATACCAGTACCATATTGTTTTGAATACTATAGTTTTGTAGCACATTTTTAAATCAGGTAGTTTGATGTCCCCAGTTTTGGCTATTTGGGATCTTTTTGGGTTCTATTTGAATTTTACAATTGTTTTTTCCATTTCTGTGAAAAATGCCATTAAGGTTTTGAAAGGGATTGTACTGAGTCTCTATATCACTGTTGGTAGTATCAATATTTTAACATTATTAATTGTTACAGTTCATGATCACTGGAAAGTTTTTCATTTATTTGCATCTTCTTCAGTTTTTTTCATTAGTGCCTTTTAGTTATCAGCATATAGACCCTTTACCTCCTTGGTTAACTTTATTTCTAAGTATTTTATTTCATCTTTATAGCTACTGTAAATGGGATTGCTTTTTTGATTACCTTTTTTATTCCTGATTTTCAGTATAATGTTTGCTATGAGCTTCTCATATATGGCCTTTATTATTTGGAAGCACATTCTTCTGTATCTAATTTATTGAGTGTTTGTATCATAAAAGGTTGTGGAATTTTGTCAAATGCTTTTCTTTGCATCTAGTGAGATAATCATACAATTTTTATCTTTCATTTATGTGGAGTATCACATTTATTGATTTACATATGTTGAGTCATCCTTGCATTCCTAGGGTAAATCCCAATTGATCATGGTGTATGATCCTTTTAATGTGCTGATGAATTTGGTTTGCTAGTATTTAGCATTCATCAGAGATATTGACTTAAAACTTTCTTTTCTTGCAATATCCTTATCAGGCTTGAGTATCAAGGTAATGCTAGCCTTACAAAGTGAGTTTGGAAGTGTTCCCTCCTCTTCAATGTTTAAGAAGAGTTTGAGAAGCTTCAACTTTAATTTTTAATTAAATATATGATAGAATTCAACAGTGAAACCATAAGGTTTTTCACCTTTTCTTTTTGGGGAGGTTTTTTTAGTGCTGATTTAGTCTTGGTGGATTGTCTATGTTTAGAATTGACCCATTTCTTGTAGGCCATCCACTTTGATGGTATATAAATGTTCAGAGTAGTCTCATGGTTCTTTATGTTTCTATGGTATCAGTTGTATTGTCTCCTCTTTCATTTATAATTCTATTTACTTGAGTCCTCTCTCTTTTTCTCTTAGTTATTCTGATTAAAAGTTTGTTAATTTTGTTTATCTTTTCAACAAACTAACTCACCTGCATTAATCTTTTCTGTTGCTTTCTTTCTCTCTTGCTTCTTGCACTCCCATCATCACTTGATGGTGTCCCCTATGTTACATAGGTTTTTTTCACTCTTTTTTATTTTTTTTCTTTGTGTTGCTTTGACTGGGTAATTTCAAGTGATCTGTCTTTGAGATCAGTTTTTCTTCTGCTTGATAAAGTCTATTGTTGAAGTTTTATGGAATTTTTGATTTTGTTATTATGATTTTTAACTCCAGACTTTCTGTTTTATAATTTTCATAGTTTCTATCTCTTTGAAGAACATCTCTTTTGTTCATGTATTATTTTCCTAATTTCATGTATTTGTCTATTTGTATTCTCTTTTACCTGATTGAGCCTTCTTTAAGATTTTGAATTCTATTCAGGAGATTTGTAGTTCTTTTCCTTTTTCAGGGTCAGTTACTGGTGCTTTCTTCTGTTCTTTTGATAATATCATATTTCTCTATTTACTTGTGATCCTTGTAGCCTTACATCTGTCTCTGAGAATTTGAAGAAATAGACACCACTACCAATCTTTACATACTGGACTCAGTAGGCTAAATCCTTCATCAGCAAGCGTGTCTAGAGTTTCTGCGCAGGCTGTCTGAATATGTCTGCGAGCACGCTTGCTGATAAAGTCCTCAGGCTACCTGATCTGGTGCTTGGGTCAGTGGGCATATGGGCCTGGAGTCTGAGTACACAGGGACAAGTTTAGTGTGTGGGTCTATGAGGTCCAGCCTAGAGCTAGCGCAGTTTTGGAGACTGGGTCTATGGGTGCTATCCTGGTACTGGTATGGGACTGGAGCCTGAATCCACAGAGGCCAAACTAGAGCCTGGGCTGGCTTGGTACTGAGGAAGACATGGAGTCTTGGTCCTCATGGGCCACCCTGGAGCCTAGTTCTATAAGGGATGGTCTGATTCTAGGACTAACCCAAAGCCTGGGGCCTTAGGGACTGGTCTGGAGCATGGGGTTGTGGGGGCTGCCCTGGTACTCTGGTGTGTATGAAGAGAATGGGTATTCCAGTTACAAAGGTTCATATTATGAGAGACCAAGGACATGGCACAGAGGGGATAAATATTATTTGGCAATTCCTGGTCTACATTAGGTAAATTATGTAAGTTTATTAACGTCTCCATGCATCAGTACTCTTATTTATAAATTGAAAAAAATATATATATAGATCTTTTAAGATTGCTTTGCAGAATTAATAAGCATATACTTAATACAATTCAATTTGTAATAACTTTCATTTTGCAGACACAAAAATCATCCATTCTTTCTCACTGTTTGTTAATAATGTATTAGTTTTTATGCTAAATAACAACCAACCAAATTTAGGATCTTAAAGCAACATACACCTTCTATCTCACAGTTTGGCTGGATTAGGAGTCTGTACATGGCTTAACTGGGTCCTCTGCAAGGCTGGAATCACGATCTTGGCCAAAGCTCAGTTCTCATCAGGAGGCTTGACTGGCAATGGATCTACTTACAAGCTCACTAAGATTGTTGACTGAATTCATTTTCTTGTAATCATATGACAAAATATCCTGGCTTCTTGCTGACTATCAGCCAAGGCATATTCTAAGTTTGTAGAGACCATTCACATTTACTTGTCATGTGGACTGTCCCATAGGCACTCTCATGAAATGGCCAGAATGAGAGAAAAACAGTGAGTGTTTCAAGATGATATCTTATATAATGCAACACACTTACAATATTCACATCCCATCATCTCTGCCATATTTTATTGATAAGAAGCATTTCTCAAATCTTACCCACACTAAAGATGAGGATGTAATACAAGAATGTAAACATCAGGATGAGAGGATTACAGGGCTACCTTAAAATCTGTCCACCACAAATCATGATAATAATTCCAGGTTCCCAAAATAAACCATGAGGTGCTCTCATCATCTATGTTTCTCCCTTTTTAAAAAAGAAAATCTAAACCTGTAACTTCCCAATCCTCATATATTTTCTTTGCCAAATACAGATCTTTTTCTGCCAAAGACACTAAGTTATTTTTTAGTACCCTTGGTGAACATCCTTTAATCACAAACTATAATCTATTCAATAATCTGCTATTTTTCACATTGCCACTGCCCTTCTAAAACTCATGGCAAAGAATTTTAATAAAAAGGATAATAAAGTATACTCTGTGGCTTTTTAAACATAAAATCACTTCCTCTCCTCCAATATTCTTAGGCTTTATTTTACTTCATATTTAACCAAAAAATGTCAATCATTTTATATTTTTCACAGTACAGTCTTCCAAATTGCTCTACTAGTTCAGGAGTTATTCCTCTTAAAATTATCCTGCTATTTATAACACATGTATTATAATGATGAGCTATTACCTTGTTTAAATCTCCTTTAGAGTATCACATGCAAATAAGTCTTGGAGTTTAGTGACTAATTTGTCAAGTGACAAGTTCCTCTGTCTACATTGCCCTCTTGCCTGGCCATGGCTGAGGATCATTGCCTCTATCTCATCTAATATGAACTTTATACAGTTCTGTTTCCTCCCAGTCCTACTCAGAAGAAAACAGGCCATTTTTCTACAGAGAATCTCCCTAGTTCTTCAGGGAGATTTTATTTTCATGTATTTTACTTTTCATTTACTGAGCAGTGACTTTAGATCACATTATATAAGCACAATAAAGTCAGGGAGAAGAAAAGAAACCTAAACAACTAACAAAGTTTTTTACAAAACTGCTTTAATTAATCTGTAGGCATGGAATCTGAATATGCTGTCTTCAAGCAACCCATTTAACTGGCAAAGAATCTCATAGGTGCAAGGTAAAGGAGTAGAAAAAATATTCCATCCAAATGGAAACCGAAACAGAGCAATCGTAGCCATTCTAATATCAGATAAAACTGATTTTAAATCAACAATGGTAAAAAAATAAGACAAAGATAGTCATTACATAATGATAATGGGGGAGCACTTCAACAAGAAAGCATAACAATCCTAAATATATAAACACTTAACATAGGAGCACCCAGATTCATAAAACAAACTTTACTTCATCTAAGGAAAGAAATAAACAGCAACATAATAATAGCTTGGACTTCAACATTCCAGTGACAGAACTAGACGGATCATCAAGGCAGAAAACCAATAAACACTGGACTTAAACAAGATGCTAGAACAAATGGACCTAACATACATTTATAAAACATTCTATCCCAAAATGGCAGAGTATACATTCTTCTCTTCAGCACATGAGACATTTTCCAAGATAGATCATGTTAGGCCACAAAACAAGTCTTGGAAAATTTAGAAAAATCAAAATCATACCACGTATCTTTCCAGACCACAGTGGAATAAAACTAGAAATTAATTCTAAGAAGAACTCTCAGAACTGCATAATTGCATGGAAAGTAAACAATCTGCTGCCAAACGATCCTGGCGTCAATGATTAAACAAGATGAATTTTTTTTTTAAATCTTCAAATTAAATAAGGAGGTGACACAAGCATCCAAAATTTCTAGGATACGCCTAAGAGAGAAGTTCATAGCTTTAAAAGTCCAGGTGAAGAAAACAGAAAGATCGCAAATTAATAACCTAATGTCACACCTCACAGAACTAAAAAATAGAAAAAAACAAACCCAAGCAGAAGAAATAACAAAGATCAGACCAGAAATAAATAAAAAGAATACCAAAACAAACGACAACAACAATAACCAAAGAGATTCACCACAATGAGATATCACCTAATACTAGTGAGAATGGCTTTTATTAAAAGGTCCAAAAACAACAGATACTGGTGTGGATGCAGAGAGAAAGGAACACTTATATACTGTTGGTGGGACTGCAACTAATACACCCTCTATGGAAAGTAGTATGGAAATACCTCAAAGAACTAAAAGTAGAACTACCATTTGATTCAGCAATCCCACTACTGGGTATTAACCCACAGGAAAAAAAGATATTTTATAAAAAAGAAACTTGGACCCAAATGTTTATAGCAGCACAATTCACAATTGCAAAGATGTGGAAACAGCTCAAGTGCCCATCAATACATGAATGGATTAATAAAATATGGTATATGTATACTATCGAGTACTACTAAGCCATAAAAAAAATGGTGAATTAATATCCTTTGTAACAACCTGGATGGAACTGGAGACCATTCTTCTAAGAGAAATATCACAAGAATGGAAAAACAAATGCCACATGTACTCACTATTAAACTGGAACTAATCTATCAACACTCATGTGCATATATATTAGTAAAACTCAGTGAAAACCAAGCAGATGAGAGGAGGGGATGGGTAAATTCACACCTAGCAGGTACAATGCATGCTTACTGGTGATGGACACACTTATAACTTTGACTCAAATGGCACAAAAGCAATTCATGTAACCAAAACGTTTGTACCCCCCATAATACTCTGAATTAAAAAAAAAAAAAAAGAAATGAAAAAGGAGGCATCACAACTGAGCACATAAATACAAAATATCATCTGTGACTACTATGATAACCTCTACCCACACAAACTAGAATATCTAGAGGAAATGGACAAATTTTTGAAATCACACAAGCTTCTAAGATTGAATCAGGAAGAACTAGAAATCCTGATTCTACTACTGCTTATGTGATTCACCACATAAGCAGAATTAAGAAAAAAATCATATGATTATCTCAATAGATGTTAGAAAAGGCATTCTATAAAATCCAGCATCCCTTCATGATAAAACACCCAAGAAACTAGGCATAGAAGAAACATATCTCAAAATAATAAAAGTCATATGTGACAAACCCTTAGCCAACATCATACTGAATGGGGAAAAGCTGACAGCATTACCCCTAGGCACCGGAATAAGACAAGGATGCCCACTATCACTTCTATTCAATATACTACTGGAAGTCATAGTCAGAGCAATCAGGCAAGAGAAAGAAAGAAAGGATATCTAAGTTGGGAAAAAGGAGGTCAAACTATCCCTGTTTGCTGACAATATGATCTTATATCAAGAAAACCTTAAAAACTTCACCAAAAGACTCCTAGAATTGTTCAATAAATTCGGTAAAGTCTCAGGTTACGAAATCAATGAACACAAATCAGTAGCATTTGAATACATTAATAACAGTCAAGTTGAGAGTCAAAGCAAGACTTCAATACCATTTGCAATAGCTGCAAAGAAAATAAAATACCCATGAATATACTTACCCAAGGAGGTGAAAGATCTCTACAAGGAGAACTAGAAAACACTGATGAAAGAAGTCATAGATGACAAAAAGAAATGAAAAAAACAGTCCATGCTCATGGATTGAAAGAATCGACATCATTAAAATATCCATATTTCCCACAGTGATTTACAGATTCAACACAATTCCCATTAAAATAGCAATGTCATTTTTCACAGAATTAGATAAAACAATCCTAAACTTCATATGGAATGAAAAAAGAGTCCAAATAGTCAAAGCAATCCTAACCAAAAAGAAGGAATCTGGATACATCACATTATCTGACTTCAAATTATACTATAAGGCAACAGTAACCAAAACAGCACTGTACTGTTGTAAAGGTAGACACATAGACCAATGGAACATAGAGAACCTGGAAATAAAGTCACATAGCTACAAACCAGAAATAAAGTCATGTAGCTACAACCCACTGATTTTCAACAAAGCAGACAAAAACATACATTGGGGAAAGGATGTCGTATTCAATAAATGGTTCAGGGAAAATTGGATAGCCACACACAAAAGAATGAAATTGGATTCCTGTCTCTCACCATACAGAAAAATTTACTCAAGATGGATTGAAGACTTAAATGAGAGGCCTGAAAACGTAAAAATTCTAGAAGAAATGTAGGAAAAACTCTTCTAGACATAGGCCTAGGCAAAAAAACTAGGTTTAAGGCCCAAAAGCAAATACAGCAACAACAAAAATAAATAAATGAGACTTAATCAAACTAAAAAGTTTCTGCACAGCAAAGAAAATAATCAAGAGTAAATAGACAACCTTCGGAATCAGATAAAATATTCACAAACTGTACGTCTGACAAAGGACTAATATCCTGAACATATAAAGAACTCAAATCAGCAAAAAATAAAAAAATAAAAAAGTGGGTAAAATACATGAACGGATTTTTCAAAAGAAGATAGACATATGGACAACAAACATATGAAAATATTCTCAATATGACTAATCATCAGAGAAATACAAATTAAAACCACAACAGATGTCAAGATGTAGTGAAAAGGGAATGCTCATAAGTTGTTGATGTGAATGTAAACTAGTACATCTCTATAGAAAACAGTATGGAGATTCCTCAAAGAACTAAATGTAGGCCTACCATTCAATCCAGCAATCCCACTACTGAGTACCTACCCCCCCCAAAAAAAGAGGTTAGTTTACAAAAAAAGACACCTGCACTGTATGTTTATCACAGCACAATTCACAATTGCAAAGAAATGAAATCAACTTATGTGATCATCAACTGAATGGTGGATAAAGTTGATGTGGCATGTTTATACTATAGGGTACTACTAAGCCCCAAAAAAGAATTAAATTATGTCTTTTGCAGCAACTTGGATTGAACTGGAGACCATTATCCTAAGTGAAGTATCTGAGGAATGAAAATACAAATACCACATGTTCTCACTTCTAAGTGGGAACTAAATGAGAGGTATATATGTTCATAAAGTGGTGTAATAGACATTAAAACCTAAGGAAAGGGGATGGGCAGGGTGTGAAGGATAAAAATCTACCTGTCAAGTAAAATGTACACTATTCTTGTGACAGGTCACTATGCTCTAACTTCAGCATTGTACAATTCATCTATGTAACAAAAACACCATATCCTCTACATTTATTGAAATAAAAAAGAAAAAGAAAAAAAAATCAAATTATCTGAAATTGTTAGAAGTGAACTTGTCATGACATCATCTTTGAAAATTAGTGGCTTTCCTCAGAACATTGGCCAAAGATTCTCAAAGTTCAGTTATTTAGGTTCTCTATGATTTTACCTCCTTCTTTAGTGCCTTGTATTTCTGGTTTACACAGTTATTGGGAAAACTCCCTGCCAGAGCCAAGAGTTTCCCTGCATAAGTGGAGGAGAAGCTCAGACCAAATAAAGAGGCAGACCACTTCAACTTTGTAGGTAGTCAAAGATTTATTCAGTGGGAACTTACAAAGAAAGACAAAGAGGCAATCTTGGGTGGTAGCAAGACAAGGTACATCTCTGTGATTACGATGCATGCCTGTGCAGTCTTTTATACTATGAGAAGAAAAGGGAATGGGAAAGAAGGAAAAAATCATTGATGGTGTGTTAAGCTACCTGGTTGCCTTCTTAATCTATTTGCTCTCTGCTTAATGGGATTGACTGTTTCCTACAATCCAGTCAACATTCTTGGCATAGGGGTGGGGAACTATGGTCCAGGCAGCAGCAGTTATCTTGGTCCTTTGGTGGTTGCAACCTACAATTCACTTGTGGACACATACCCGGAACACATTTTCACACAGTAATGTGAAATATTTTTGTCAAACCTTTAAGAATCTTTGACTCAAGCAGCCTAATTCTGATGGTTTAAAGAGCTTTCCATAACTGTTATATATGTAGAACGTTTCTGATGACTTAACAATTTTATAATACAAGGACTTAGTACTATAAAATAATTATTTTAAGGAATGTATTCCTAGCCAATCATGAGAATGGCTAGGAATGAAGGGACAGGCACCATGACATTACTTCAATGGTAAACACATGAGATGGGAGATCCTTACCTTGTATTAGAGGAACCTGCAATGTCTGGTAACAGTCACTAGAATTTTAAAGTATCTTGTGTAAGAACCAGAGGTTTCACAGAACATCCTGCCTTGGAAAGAAAATAATCATTTAAAATAAAGTAAAATTTCCATTTCCATAAATTCATCCTCTTTAGTGTCCTAAGGTAACATTGAACAGTGTAATGGAGACATCCTCTAGAGTTGCAGTTCCCAACCCCTGGGCCATGGACTGGTACCAGTCATGGCCTGTTAGGAACTGGGCCACACAGCAGGAGGTGAGCAGTGGGCAATGGAGTGATGCTTCATCTGTATTTACAGCCGCTCCCCATTGCTCGCATGACTGCATATGCTCTGCCTCTTGCCAGATCAGCAGTGGCATTGGATTTTCATAGGAGCACAATCCTACTGTAAACTGTGCATATGAGGGATCTAGGTTGCATGATCCTTATGAAAATCTAAAGCCTGATGATCTGAGGAGGAGCTGAGGTGGTGACACTAGCACTGGGGAGTGGCTGAAAATACAGATTATCATTAGCAGAGAGGTTTGACTGCACAATAAATGTAATGTGCTTCAATCACCCTGAAACCATCCCCACCCTCCACCACCCCACCCCCACCTGGTCTGTGGAAAAATTGTCTTCCATAAAACCAGTGCCTGGTGCCAAAAAGGTTGGGGACCGCGCTGCTCTAGAGCCATTGAAATTGATGAGGAAGAAGCTTTTCTCACTTCAAGCTTTTTAAAGAATTTGTGTTTTCAAATTTCTCGCTTTGTATTACCTATAGGTATTCACTGCAAGGATGGAAGCTAATATTGGTTGCACCTTGGTTACTTTACACTTGTTGGAAAATCTAATCATATATTTTTCTGCGTCATGTTGAAAAGTTTTGTGTGAGTCTTGTTTAATTAAGACGGGATCTCAGAAAAACTCTGTGTTGTTTCAGATACTTTGATCTTCTAATATTTGTTTTTTATGTTTGATGTTCTCAGGGTTTGTTTTTGATGTGGTGATAATATTAGGATCCAATTTTGATTCCTTAGTATTTTACTCTGCTACCCCTCAAATTATTCTTGTTTGTCTTATGTATTAAAAAATGTACTTGCTCAAAAAGATCTACTCTCAATGGAGAGGATTTTAATTTTATTATTATAAAGTAGGGTTTCTCAACCTCAGAACCATTGACGTTTTGGGCTGAATAACTCTGTTGTAGAGGCCTGTCTTGTACACTATAGGATGTTTAGAAGCATCCCGCACTTATGTTCATTAGATATTTGTAGAACACCCTCCACCTCCCAATTGTGACAACAAAAATATCTTCAGACATTGCCAAATGCCAATTGCATAATGCAGTGGTTCTTATCAAAGGCAATTTTGTCCTGTAGGGAACATTTCTAAGAACTGGGGGAGGGCCTGTTACTAGCATGCACTGGGCAATTACCATAGCAAACAACTATCCTGACCAAAAATGTCAATAGTCCTAATGTTGAAGAATCCATTTTCTAAATCTGTTACAGTTCATTATTTGCAGTTTGAATACAGTATTTACTTCTGTAAGATAAAAGCTTTCAGGAAAATTCAACTGTAGTTTAAGTATATGGTAGAAAGTAAAACAAGTCATTGTTGCTTTGTGATTTTGAAATCCTTTCTGCCAACCTGCTAAGCTCATGTATATTTGTCAAGTTCTTACTTGCTCCTACTCCTAGCAATACTACACCTGCAATAGGGCAGGGATATTTCCCCTCTTCTTGTATTGCTTCACACTATGCATGTCCTTTCTTATCCTCAGTGCAGAAACTTAAATCTTAGCTTTTTACAATGTTGCAGAACAAATGCAATATGATACGGTCATTCCTTTAAACTTCAATTTCCAAGTGAGTAACTATTTAAACTATCCATTGTAGAAGAGAATCTCTCTTGAGAAAAACTTTAATTTGAGCTATTATAACTTCCTCCATGAAATCGAATTCTTGGAATATTGCTACATGGCTGTGAGCTCTCTCCCAGTGAAACCTGGAATATCTGAAATACAGGATCACAAATCTTTATGAAATTTAATGAGCCATGAAACACCAGTTTTTGCCCAAAGTAGACACCAACTGTGCATCACAGTTTCTTGGGCCATCGCAGCCTTTGCAAAGCTGAATCCTCTCACTAACTTGTGGAACCTTGGCATGAATGCTGCCTTTGATTCAGATTTAACAATCCCTCTCTGTTCAGTATTCCAGTAAGTAAACTGACTCTAGACTTATCTAAAGCTGACTCTGGACAATTTTTCATCAGTGTGTGTTCCATCTTCCTTTTCTGCCCACACAGCAGGCAATGGATCTTAGAAATAGGATGAAAATCCACTCCATTACATCCTGGAAGAGCAGCTATCTCTCCACCAACACCCGCCTATTGGCCTTGTGCTTATACTGTGATTTGCTATGGTTGCTGCCTTTTGAGAATTTATGGGCCATGAAGTCATCACAGGCTCCTTAGCTTGCTCTCAACTTGTGGCTTTGTATCAAATAATCCTTCTAATCCTGCCAAGTGAAGGGAATGTATTTTTCTCCTGAAAATTTACAACTATTTCTAGCTCTTGCTTTTTAAAAAATAACCTTTTCTATGCTGGTCAGAGAGCCATGGCCAATTTTCGTTAGGTTCCTTCTCCCAAGATATATTTTAATGTTTTCTCTGCCCATCTTGCCTCCAATTTTACCTTTCACTATATATATCCTATTATATTATTATGATCCAACTATTTTTAGAGTAGCTTTTTCATCTCTCATTTGAATGCTGTTGAGAAAGCCGCATATTAAGCTATAAGGATAAGATTTTTTTAAAAATCTGCTTTCATTGAGGACTTACTCATGGAGTATTTGTCTCATCCCCTTACCTCTTTATTTTCCCTATCCTTCACAGTTTGTAGTTTAATTACACCATTTGTTTATTGGGTTCCTGAGTTACACAGTCACCTAATATTCCACAATTGATGCTCTTTCACCAAATTTTGTGATTTCAGTAATGCTCTTGTAATATTTACAATCAATATTTACAATCATGCATAGATAAGTTTCCAGATTTAGTTTCTTGGTTTTTAAGCACTTATATTATTCTAGATTTAGCTATCTGGGGATTCTACTTTTTGTCTCTGCTCATCTGTGCTACTGTATATGTCAGGGAAGCAAATCTGCTCCAAATTCTAGCCCACATGTAACTCAGTCAGATGGACCCAATTTCTGCCATTTACCTTAGAGACTGAAACAAAGTACCACTATCAAAGACTTTGTGAAATTTGCAACCTTTTGCAATAGTTAGCCATTTCTACTATAATGAGTAATTTAAAATTATTTATAAAGAACTGGTAACTTACTTGATTTGAAAGATATGGTAGGAGATGAAGATATTTTGACACAGGTCTTTGAAAACCTGACAACATAGATTTTCTTTTCAGAAAAAAATAGGTTAAATTTCAAAGGGTTTGTTGACAGTGAAGACCTTTCACGTATTCCTCATGAGTCCATGGACACACAGTTAAGAACCCCTATGCTGACAATTTTAAATGGCAACTCTGTCTATAGGCACCAAAATGGCACCAAGCAAATATAAGGGTTATAATTTCCAAGACTCAACAATAGCAAAATGAAAATTAACAAGCAAAAATGTACTTTAAGTTTTTCATTGTCATATGCCCATGGATGTGCTCTGATGTTAAAAATTATAAAGAACTGGTCACAAATATGGAAAACAAATAGATTTTCAAATATAATCTACTGAAAGTATAACTTTGAGATTAGAATCCATTCAAAATTAAGAGAGCGCGATGCGCACCATCCAGGGGATGGACACGCTTGAAGCTCGGACTTGGGGGGGAGGGGGGCAAGGGCAACATACGTAACCTAAACATCTGTACCCCCATAATATACTGAAATTAAAAAAAAATTAAGGATTATTGATATAGAGAGCAATTTTTAAGCCAGCTGAACAGTAGAAAATACATAAAGAGAGAGCAGGACAATGAGAGGAAGAGCAAGCACAAAGAACAAGAGAGTGCTATGGTTTGCATGCATGCCCTCGAAAATTCATGTTGAAATTTAATCCTCATTGTGAGGTGGGCAAGTGATTAAGTCATGAAAGCTCTGCCCCCAGGAATGGATTGATGCCTTGTAAACAGCCAGGAGAAAACTAACTTAGGCCTTTTTTTCCCTTCTGTGTTCCACCATATGAGGATGCAATAACAAGGCACAATCTTGGAAGCAAAGACTGAACCCTCATCCGACCCCAAACCTGCCAATGCCTTGATATTGGACTTCTCGGCCTCTGGAAATATGAGAAATAAATTTGTATTGTTTATAAGTTACTCACTCTCAGGTATTTTACTATGGCAACATAAACAGACTGAAACAGAGAGGGAGAGAAAAAGAGAAGGACAGAAAGAGAGACAGATAAAGAGATAGAGAGAGAGAGAGAGAGAGACATGTTATATTTACTAGATTGTTTTGAAGATCTAACATTAATTCTGCCCCATTCAGTTCTTCATGATCCCATATATATGTCCCTGATAATTTTCCTAATGTCACCACATAAGTCAAGATAATGGAGATTTCATTTTCTGCTGCCCATAACCTCATCTTAAGTGGTTGTACATTGACCTGGAAGAAACAGCAGCCATGCTGAAAGTCACATACTATCCAGGTGTATCTGGTTCTTCAAATTTCTTATGAAAGTAATCCTCTAAATACCAATTTTTTAATGATTTATTGTTTCAATTTAATAATCCTTATTTTGCTGCAAAACAACCCAAAATGTCTGTTTAATATTTCTCTTTCTGTTAGAATTTGTTCTTGAATTTATCAGGTAAATGTAAAACTGCTTAAAAGAGTACTTAAAATAAATTTTCTTTGTGTTGTTTGCTGTCACTTTAATTGACATCACTTTGCATTTATATAAATAAAGATCTTTGTATTTTCAACTTTTGACAATTATGAACAATGTTCCTATCAATACATTTATAATATTTTTTCCAAATAAGAAACCATCATTTTAAGATATTTAAATATTTTTTCCAATTAATACCAGCATATATATAATTAGGATAGACACAACTGGGCAAAATTTCAAGAAATGGGGTGAGAGAATCTGACCAACTAGTATTGTCTCACTTTGTTGGAGTCTACCTCAATCCTCTACATTTTCTGATCTACTAAATTTTTGCTATAGCAACTTCAGAGTAAGGCTCAGAGAAGAGGATTGTTCCAACCTAAACAACATGGAATTTGCTGTTTAGGTTATTTGTACATCAGTTGATCTAGAAAATCAATCAAGGCAAAGCCAATTGTTTGTATACAAATCAATCCCTTTTCGTATTTAGTGAGCTCTACTCCTGAAGAGAAAACAGAGTTCCATCTATGAAATCAATAAAGGTATTTTGGAAGTATTTTGTCTTCTTGGAATGGAAGAAAAACACTCCAATACTTGTGAAACTTACTAATTGCTACTTCCTTTTGACACCTTATAAGAAAAAAGTTAAAATTAGAAGAAAACCAGAATGTATATCTAGTTATTTTGAATTATAATGTTAGAAGACATTTGGGAAATATAGGTTTTTTGATGCAATCAATAATTTATATTGAACAAAAAATTAATTAATTAAACAAATACATATCGAATAGGTACTATATTTCAATATATGGATTGAATACAAATTAATTTCAATATGTGCTCTTGATTTTGAAAAAATAGAAAGATATAAAAAATCAGGAAGTGGAAATATAGGTATATCAAGGAATTGTAAATTCTGTGGGGTCATGTTTTAAGCCCCATGGTGTATAATTTTATTATGAAGTTTGGGTGTGTCATATGACATATAAAGGCCATGCAACTCAGTATTTCAACTCAAACCTCAGCTACCTCTGGGAGGTCAATAAGCATGCTAGAAAATTGACAATGACATCATTTTGAAGATGGGTACCACTTGCACATAGGATATGTTATAAAGAAACTTAGATGTGAACAAGGTTTTATCTAATAAATTAAGTAATATCTGAAAAAAAATTTGTGTTTCACAGATAGGTAAAACAAATGTAGATATATTTGAAACAAATAAATATGGATGAAAAGTCAAATTTAATTTAAAAACCAGTAAAGAGATCTTTGATTCCAGCCATGAAGAAATCATTGGCCTAGAAAGTCCTCTAATTTAAGCCACTATAAAACTGGAAAAAGTATATAAAATAACAATTTTCTTGCCATGGAAAAGAGATGACACAGAAGATGAAAAACGTGTAAACTAAAAACTACAAATTATCATAAGAAGTAATATAGACTACCCACTTCAATGAAGATGCATATTGCGCTCATGGAATAAAAAACTGAAAATTGGTTAAGATGCCAATTCTCTGAAAATTGATTCACAGAATTAATACAATTTTTGTCAAAGTCTCAGCGGATGTCTCCTTCCCAAAATTTGACAAGCTGATTCAAAACTTTAAATGAATGAATAGTGAAATTCAAATGAATATTCAAATAAATCTTTAAAAGAACTAATTGAGTAATAACTCTACCAGATTTAAAAACCTACATTAATCAAGACATTATAGTATTAATCTAAGGATGAACAAAGTGATCAACAGAACAGCATAGAGAGTCCAGAAATATACATGTATTTTTGGTCAATTGGTTTTTAAAAAAATTGCTCAAGCAATACTATGGGAAAAAAAAATCTATTTTATTATTATTGTTTTATTTCAGAATATTACGAGGATACAAATGTTTAGGTTACATATATAGCCTTGGCTCACCCGAGTCAGAGCTACACTTGTGCCCATCTCCCAGACAGTGTGCACCACACCCATTAGGTGTGAATATATCCATCCCCTCTTCCCCTCTCCCACCTGCCCAACACCCAATGAATATTACTACCATATGTGCACATAAGTGTTGATTAATTAGTACCAATTTGATGGTGAGTACATGTGGTGCTTGTTTTTCCATTCTTGGGATACTTCACTTAAGTAGAATGGACCTCAGCTCCATCTCGGATAATATAAGAGGTGCTAGATCACCATTGTTTTTGTGGCTGAGTAGTACTCCATGGTGTATATATACCACATTTTATTAATTCACTCATGTATTGAGGGGCACTTGGGTTGTTTCCACATCTTCACAATTGTGAATGATGCTGCTATGAATATTCCAGTGCAGATGTCTTTTTCATAGAATGTCTTTTTTTCCTTTGGGTAGATGCTCTGTAATGGGATTGCTGGATCAAATGGTAGTTCTACTTGTAGCTGTTTGAGGTATCTCCATATGACTTTCTACAGAGGTTGTACTAGTTCACACTCCCACTAGCAGTGTGTGAGTGTTCCCATCTCTCCTCATCCATGCCAACATTTATTGTTTTGGGACTTTTTGATAAAGGCCATTCTCACTGGTCATAAGTGATATTGCATTGTAGTTTTGATTTGCATTTCCCTAATGATTAGAGATGTTGAGCATTTTTTCATATGTTTGTTGGCCATTAGTCTATCTTCTTTTGAAAAGTTTCTGTTCATGTCCTTTGCCTACTTTTTGATAGGGTTGTTTGATTTTTTTCTTGCTGATTTTCCTGAGTTCTATATAGATTCTAGTTATCAGCCCTTTATTAGATGTGTAACATGTGAATATTTTCTCCCATTCTGTAGGTTGAGTGTTTGTTTTCATGATAGTTTCCTTGGCTGTGGAGAAGCTTTTTAATTTGATCAGGTCCCATTTTTATTTTTGTTGTTGCTGTGATTGTCTTTGGTGTTTTCTTCATAAATTCTTTCCCTAGACCAATGTCTATAAGAGTTTTTCCAACATTTTCTTCTAGAATTCTTAGAGTTTCATGCCTTACGTTTAAGTCTGTTGTCCACCAGAACCCCAAAGATTCTGCCATGAGACTACTAGATTTGATAAGCAAATTCAGCAAAGTCTCAGGTTACAAAATCCATGTACACAAATCAGTAGCATTCATATATGCCAATAATAGTCAAACTGAGAACCAAATCAAAGGCTCAATATCCTTCACAATAGCAACAAAGAAGATAAAATACCTTGGAATATATTTAACTAAGGAAGTGAAAGACCTCTACAGGGAGAACTACAAAACACTGAGGAAGGGAATAAGAGAGGACGTAAACAAATTGAAAACCATATTATGCTCATGGATTGGCAGGATCAACATTGTTAAAATGTCTATACTACCCAAAATGATCTACAGATTCAATGTAAATCCCTATTAAAATACCAACATTTTTTTTTCTCAGATCTAGAAAGAAGTTCTATTTTGAAATATTGATAGAAAAGCTGACTCTCTATGTCGGAGGAAATGAATCTCAATCTATACCTCACATACATATAAAAATTAATTTGAATTGTACAATAACCTTAAACATAAAAACTAAAGTATAATCTTTCTAGAAGTAATTGAGGAAGAATACCTTTGCAATATATTTGCCTTAGGGTAGACAATAATTTATTAATCAAATGCAGAGAAATACTAATGATAAAAGAGAAAAGATAAATTTGTTAAAAAAAAAAAACTTCGGCTGGGCACTGTGCCTCACACCTGTAATCCTAGCACTCTGGGAGGCTGAGGTGGAAGGATTGCTTGAGGCCAGGAGTTCGAGACCAGCCTGAGCAAGAACGAGACCCATTTCTACTAAAAGTAGAAAAATTAGCCAGGAGTGGTAGCGCAGGCCTGTAGTCCTAGCTACTCGGGAAGCTGAGGCAGGAGCATAGCTTGAGCCCTGGAGTTTGAGGTTGCAGTGAGCTGTGATGACACCACTGCACTCTAGCCAGGGTGACAGAGTAAGAGTGTCTCCAATAAAACAAATTAAAAATTATGTTTTTCCAATGACATTACTAAGAGAATGAGTAGGCAAGCCACAGTTGTACAGACAATATTATTAATACATGTTTTGATAAATTACTTACATCCAGAATGCTCCTTAATGCATTTGATGATAAAAGATAAATAATCTGATAAAAATGACCAAAGGATTTTATAAAAGTCAATTCATAAAAAATATGTTTTATAAGAATTGTATGCAAATGGCAATAAGCTCATGAGCCTTATTATTCATTTTAACAACACAGATTAAAATCCAATGTGATAACATTATATTTACTTTTGAATTAATAAAATAATAAGACCAATTTTGGTGATGATTTGAAGGAACTAAAACTCTCATAATTTCTGGACATGCAAAATAAGAATGCAAAATGGTACAACTTTGGAAATAGTTTTGGCAATTTCTTATGCAATAGCTACTTCATTTTCTAGGTATCTAACCAAGATAAATGGATATAAATTACACAAATACTGTATCATAAATGTTTGTTGTACCTTCATTCATAGTAGACTCAAACTAGAAACAAAGATTCTCCTTTCTTAACAGGATAATGGATAAAGTATGGTACATTCCTACAAATTAATTCTATTCACCAATGTACATGAGTTACTATCATATTTAGTGGTATGAATAGATCTCAAAAATAGGCAGAGTGAAAGAAGCCAGATTCAAAAGACTATGTCCTGTATTTTCTATTTATGTGAAATTCTACAGCATACAAAATTAACATTTGCTAAAGAAAAATGATTGACAAAAATAAAAAGCACGGTAAAATATATCATCCATTTAAGAAAAAATTGTGCATGCTTGCTATAAGCCAGACATTATAATTGAGCTATAACAAGAAACACAAAACTCCCTCCACTTGTGACTCTTATGTTCTAGAATAAGTGATCAGAGAGTAAAAAAGAAAGAAAAAATAAAATAAAATTCAGAGTATATCAAATCAGTATGTGCTTAGTAGTATGAAGAAAAGAATAGGAGGGCATATTGGGGTGGCCTTTTTGAGAACACTAACTTTGAGAGAGAAAAGGAAGATCAAAAAGCTATATTATGAAAGAGAAGGATATTCTACTCAAAAGAAAGAACAAGTGCAAAATCCCTGAGGGAAGTAAATACCTGGGTTGTTGGAGGAACAGTAATGAAGCCAGTGTGACTGGAGTGGGCAGAGCAAGAAAATAACAAGTAAACAAAACCAGACTGGCAAGACCTTGGGAGTATATATGAGTCAGAGCTCTCTGGAGACACAGAAACAATAGGATATTGATAGATATAAGTAAGAATTGACTCACATGGCTATGGAGGCCAAGAAGTCCCATGATTTGTCATTTGCAAGCTGGAGAACCTAGAAAGCCAGTTGTAAAATTTAGTCCAAATTTTAAGGTCTGAGAACTGAAGGAGAGGGCAATGATGGTATAGCTCCCAGACTAAAAACAAAATCTAGAGAACCAGGAACACAGGTGTCTGAGGGTAGGAACAGATGTATGTCCCTGTTCAAGCACAGAGGGAGAATTTATCTTTCCTCTGCCTTTTTGTTCTATTCTGACCGTGGTCTGCCATGTATGACTCTTTAGAAGCTCTGGTCTTTGACCAGATGACGATATTATAATTATGGAAGAAAAAAAGTCGATGAAGATTTTCTAAATTTAAACATAAACCATTCATCTTATTAATTTACAAAGAACATAAAGTTCAATTATTAATTTTGCCTGAAAATTAAATTTTCTTCCTTGTCCATAGAAATTTAATCACAAAATAATATTCTCATAAACAGTCTAAAGTATAAAATTATCATATTAACCTTTTTCTCAAGTCTCTGTTCTACCTTATTTCACAATTTTACCTGTGTAGGTCAGAGAAATTCTGCAAGCTTGGAAAGCTATAGCTTCTTGAGCATCTGTGGTCTTGATATCTCACTGGAATGGGTTAGTTGCTTAGTTGGTTAGTTCATACAGAAATTATAGATCACTGACAAGGGTCTTATATGCTTCACTTTTTAAAAAGCTAATAGTTAATAAGATAGGATAGATCATTTCGGCACTGGCGTATCTTTCAATAAACTTAGAAAGTATGTCATATCTTTAGCACTAATGCAGTAAAATGTGGCAAAATTTTGTTTTCAGAAACCCATACTGAGCATGCCAAAGACCATAGCACAAATTCAATGGTATCTAAGAACAGGGCAAAGAGGGAACTTCTGAGTTTCAGCTTTACCACGTGTCAGTCATTTATGCAGGTGTCTAGAGCCCATGGTTTGTGAATGCAGGCTGGATAGGGAAAAATCTTACATAAAGAGGTTAATTATGCCACTATGTTTAGGATATCTGGGGGGAAATTCCATTATGCAAATCTTCCCTCATGCAGAATAGCATTTGAGATATTGCTGCCTTCTGGCAAAGTTTAGAAATTTGCAGTGGTGACAGTCTCAATCACTAGGTCTTATTTGACAAGCCTTTCTTTCTCATCCAGCATATTCAAACTCTTAATTTACAATTCCCCCTGGAGCTTCACATTTTTGGCAGGACAATACTACATAGAGGTAGTCTCTGCTAGTGGCATGGCCTTTACTATCTCTCGTGAGCAGTCCTCTCCATACTGTGCCACATGGCAGCGTCAGCCTATGAACCCCCTTCTCATAGGCAAGTTTCTCCCAACCCTACATTTGTTTCAGCTGAAAATTTATCCACAAGGGTTTTCTGAACTAAACCACTATTGATGTGTCTGTCATGTGCTTCTTATCATTCTTCCTTTTCTTTTGAATAATGAAGAATTTTGATAGCATTTTTATGCTTACATATTTTCCTACAGTAGAAATTTTACTATAGTAGGACATGTCTCTAGTATTTTAGTTCCCTTTTGGAAGGCTTAGTTGAAATAATAATAGCTTAACCATTTGTAGTTTGACTCTTTCCTTGCCTAATCAATGTACTTTTTGTTGGAATCAAATATCTTTTTTAATTTCCATTTCCATTTGCTTCCTGTCTCAGATATTTTTCTAAGATATCCTTTAAGGATTGAAATTGTGTGATCTCCCATAATTCAAATGAGATTTTATAATCAATGCCTTTTGTACTTACCAAAATCATCTGCTATTCAAAAAAAATGTATCTACATTCTTTGAATACATACATTGAATAATTCCACTCAGAAGGCTAACTCTAGCCCAGTCTATTATTATCCTATCTGGCCAATTCTTAAAAATCTTTATTTTTTTGTCTTCCCTTAGAGTTTTAATTCCACATATTTTTAATTGTTTTCCCTCGGGACCCTTAGGAAACAATAGGATTCACAAAGACACAAATTGAGTTACCTTTAAATTTACCTAGCAAAACATAAACATTTTACAGTGTCTCCCTGATCAGTTCCACTTAAAACTTCCCAAATCTTATGTAAACACTTGTGTAACTATGTTTTGTTTTGCTTTTTTCCCCTTATTTTCTACCTGTAGCTTTAAGAAGCATCCACTCGGTTGTTTTCTGGACCCAGGGCCTCTCTGAGAAAGTCATTCCAGTTTGCTCTCTGAGACCTCATGCTTGTCTTCTGTTAGATTTCATAGGGTCCCAGTCACTGTTTCTGACCCAGTAAGGACTAAAGTATCTTTTTAGATCAACAGAAATATTTCTTTTTATATCAATGTATCCTGATTTTTAATGTTTCATCTTTCTTGTTTTATTTGTACAGTCTGTCCTTGAGAGCTCATGCTTCCTCCTAAGGAAGCTTCTTATCACCTCCAGCATATTCAACTATCTTCCTTCATTTTTTCATGTTCTCCACTGCTCCTGTGGTTTATCTTTGATTTCCAGAGCACTCCTAATTCCCAGGGACAATCTAGCTTGCTTAAGGCTGTACTTCTCAACTTCAACACAAGTAAAAGTCACCCAAAGCAAGTTCTAATTCATGGAGTGGGGTGTAAGAAATAGATTAGGATGTGAGATCCCGAATGATGCCAATGCTGGTAGTCCATCAACAAGACTTTTAGTAGCAAAGGTTAGAAAAACAGAGTTTTTAGGGATTTCATAGAGTTGTCCTTCTTCAATCCAAAATAATAAATTCTGCTTACATAAAGGCCTCCTATTTTCAAATGTACTTCTTAATACAATACATCCCCTCTTCTCTAGGTAAAGTCATACTTTGCATCTCAGAAAACTAATGCCATATCTGTATGTCTTGGAATCAACAGTCAACTTGGACAAACTACATTAATTCAAAGACAGTGACTCCCAGAGTTTCTTCTTTAGGCCCTAAAGCTCATTTTAGGGAAAAAAAGAAAAAATAGGTCAGCAGATCTATCACTGCTTATCATGCCTAAGAATAATGATTTAACATTAGAACTTCATTGGAGTTCTATAGGGCCAACAGAGTTCAGCTGCATTTCAGGTTAGCGGCATTGGTGGTTTTCCTCACCTAAATCTAAAGATTTTTAACCTTGCCCCACCGTCATTAGCAAATCAGGCCAGGAATTCTGTGTAGCAACAGTCAACCTGAAGCAAACTACAACCTAAAACCCTATCATTAGTCTGAGGCTGACTATATGGCCGCTTCTTTTCTTGAGATCCCCATACAATTTTTAAAGTTTTTCAGATCCATTACCTTGTTAAGACCTTTTACGAAGGCTTGCTCCTGCTGAAACCTATGGATCTTTTGCTGAACTGTGGCTTTCACAATTTTTTAAATGCATTTTTCTGTAGAAATAAACACCAAAATATTAATCAAAATACCAAAATAGCATATGACCTAATCATTATTCCCTTTTTCCTCAAGAACTTGGGAAGGATTTGCTGTTTTATCCTACTTAAAAATAACAAATTAACCTGCCATACTTCCATGGATGCTGGAAGAAGAAACAAGATTCCTGAATCAGAGACAGAGGATTTTATTAGTTATGCACAGGGAGCATAAGTTTTAGGTTTGCATTGCGTCCTCTCCCACGGTCCTCTCCCATTTGTGTCACAGCTGAGGAACCACAAGCTTAGAATATTCTCAAATTTATAAGAAGACTATTAGCAAATATGCCCTATGTTTACTCAGAGGGAAACATTGTCTCTACTGTCCTAGACAGCAGATACATTTGCCCTCTATCCTAGAGAGAGAAACTATCTTTATACTCCAAGACTGTTTTCCATACAAACATTTTTGAATAGATTGTCCAGAATAAGCTCTGTTAAAAGTTGTGCATAAATGTAAGGGATCCATAGATAATTGTTTATCAACATTTCTTAGGTCTCCACTACCAAAAGTCAACTACACAACTGTGAAAGCAATCCTGCTACACCAAGAGGTAAGCAATCAAATTTTTAAAATTTCTGGTGTTTTTTATTAAAACATCCCTACAGTTTAAATCTACCCACTTTTACCATGTGAAATAATTCAATCTCTGCTTAAAATGTATTATTCAAAATACTACAATTTGCTTTTTTAATATCCCTGGGCCCAACCAAAATATTTGAACAGTGGCTTGATTTTAACTTTCTATCCAAAATTGTATAGAAAGTATATTGCTGACCTGCATATGGCCAATTTTTCCTTTTAAACTCACCAGTTGGGTTTGTTCAACCCTTTTCCCTGAGGCTAAAAGAAGTATATATAGATAAGAAAAGTGTTTAGAGAAAAGGCCTAGCAAAGATCATCCAATCTTGCGTGGCACACTAAAGCAAATGTTGACTGTCAGGCTTGACTGAAACAATGAGCTCATTTTAGCCTCACCTTGCTCGGTCAACAGGTGCAGGTCATCCTGGCAAGGTTGTGGCTTTGAGTGAAATGGCTCTAGGCAGCTGAAACAGACAGTAAAGGAGTCGACTGCTAGAGGCTGTCTGCTGACCATGCTCTCTGCACCTGGGCACAAGTCCTTTCCCAATGAAGATCTGGATATCATGTTTCTGTGCCCATCACACTTAATGGTTGCTTTCCCAATCAGAAGACCATAAAATTTCCATACTTTGGAAATATTTGACCATTTCATATATGTTGTATTCAGTTAAAGGATCCATATTTATAGGGTAATCAACACAATAATGAGCATATAAAGAAGGATCATCAATATGGAGGTTAATTTGCTGTTTAACATTTTTCAGCTGCAGTTATTAAAATAGATAATTCAACTCAAATTCTCTTAAAACAAAAGCAGGTGTATCCACTCCTATAAGAGAACACTTAGAGGTAAGTTGGGTTTGGGGAGTGCTTGGATGAGTCATTCACGCATATCTTCAAAGATCCACCTTTTTATTTTTTTATTTTTTGCAACTTGGCTTTTTTTGTCTTTTGTGACTGCTTCATTCTGAGCTTAATTCTCCTTATGATCAATGCACAGCTGTCAGTAGCAACTTGGGGCTATATCTTCCTAACATATATCTCTTTATGTCTTATTGTCCACAGTTTGGTCATATAAATTTCTCAAATCAACCAGAGGAGATGAGATTACTAAGATTATTTCTATCTTACTATTGAGACTAATACAGTAAACTTGTACTTGATTTGGGAGGAAGAGAATAAATATTGGAGAGTCTACCATATGTCCTCTCAAATTTGAATATTTTTCTTACTAAAGATGATTGAGGAAACATCTGTCAGGAATTAAAGTAGATGAATGCCTAGTCTGGAAGGAAGCTGATACTAATTGACATTTAAGGCAAGGAACTTTCTGGATCTAAGATTATGTAATTATATACTGTGAACTAAATAAAATCTTCAGCACCCTCAGCTGACTGGGTGGACCACCTCTTGGCCAAGAAATGACCAGAAATATCCTAAAGTTGAGTTGCTGGCCATGAGAAGGGAGGTCAGACACACCTCATCATGCCCCATCCTCCCTTCTTGGAGATATCCTTTGTAACTCATTAATAGGCCTAAGGCTATGCAAAAAATGGTTAAACCACATCTGCAGACCATCAATTTACCCAATAGATCTCATGAATCTATGTCTGGTGGCTTGTCTCTGATTAACAGAACTTCTTATCTTAACTTAAAACATTCCCAGCCTTTAGACAAAGCTTCATTTCTTTAATCAATTACAAATTCAATAATCTTTAAGCCCACCTATAACCTGTATGACCCCAGCTTTGAGATGCCCTACCTTTTGGGGCCAAACCAATGTATACCTTCCAGGCATTGATTTATGACTGTACGTATATATTTCTCTCCCTGAAATATATAAAACCAAACTGTAACCCAACTATGGTGAGACTGCTTGCTCAAGGCTACTGGTTCATGGTCCTTATACTTGGTTCAGAATAAACCTCCTTAAATTATTTTACAGAATTTGAGTTCTTTTCCATTGAAAATACTATTTTGTTGTTCAGTGGAGACCTCATTTTTTAAGTGTAAGTAGAGGAATATATATGATTACCAGTGTGAATACTTATCTTTACTTAGATGTCTGTTGTTCTTAGGGAATCTTTCCCTTAGTTTATATAACTTTTAATATAGAATTTTTCTTATCCTAAACATAATTTATTGTGACTACAAAAATTTATTTTCATCTCAATATTTCCATACACATTTGATGACTTGTTAATCACACAGAATTATCTGACCATTTTTTGACGCACAAAGCTTAGGTATTTGTAATAGTTACTTTTAGTATTCTGAAGCCCTATCAAATAACATCTAAACTGGAATGCTTTTACAGTGACTAATACTTAGTGCTCATAATTATTAAATTGTACTAAGCTGATCAAAACTACATGATAAATTCACAAGTAAGTTGGATCAAATTATTTATTCTACATGCATATACATGTTATTTCAATAATTAGACAAGACTAACTCCTTCATAGGAAAAGAATTCAGCTTGCCCTCATTTAAAATAACAAAAGGAAAAGATAGAAATACAAACAAAACCAGCAGATGAAAATGAACGACCATGACCAACTCTCACCTAACATTTTCAAAGTAATTTTTTGTAAAACTTTTCTGGAAAGAAAAGTGATTCAATTACTGATCTTCTTTCAGAAGTATAATGGCCTAGATTTCACCCTTTTTTAAAATCAAGTTCAATAGCTCACTAACCTCACAACTTCACAGAAGGTGTATTTAGTAGAAGAGTAGAACTGCTTATTATATGTTAAGAATAATATAATTCACAGTTGAGGTTCTCAGAAGACAAACTTATCTTTTATTTTTTAACCAGAATGATGAAATTCGCAGTTATTTGTAATGTTACTCAGTGTTAACTTTGTCCTGATGTTCCATGTCTTAAAATTCTAGTTATAATTGGAATCTGTCTGGTTACACCCCCAAAATGCTGCTCTGATGAAGCACAGTATTGTGAGCATCTAATTCAATCACTGCTTTCATAAGAAAGCCTACCTGCTTTAACTTCCAAAGCTGATTATCATACATTTGAAAATGAATAGAGGAGGGCTAGGTCAATGTAAATAAAGATATTTTATTTAATAATTACAGGATAATTTTCTGGTTATAACTTAACACTAATTAGTTATAAATGTGTAAGGTGTCATTTGGCCTTTGACGATGATCCCAGTAATTAATCTTTGATATAGAGTCTGAAATATTAAAAGTACTCTGACTGAATCGAGTATAAATAATATTAGTAATATGTATATTCCAACTCTATGAGTTTATACAGAAATTAAATTCAATGTGATTATTTCACCTGGTGGTCAGGAAATTATTATTTTGTTTTCTTTTATATCATCTTATTTTGGATCAAACATAACACAATCATATAAGGTATTTTTGTCCTGACCAAATGAAAGTGTTTTATTTATAAATAAAGAGTTTTATTTGAGAATTATCAGGCTGTTTTCTAAATATTTTCTTGTAGTTATAAACCTTATCATGTAAATTTCCAAGAAAAAATATTTCTAAATTAAGAATAAAGCCAATTTCTCTAACAAGGTGAATTAGGCCGTCAACCTGAAATAATTGAAAGGTTTTAAAGAGTTTATTCAAGCAAAAAGCTAGGAATGGCTATCTGGAATATACAGACTCCAGTGAAATGGGGTAGAGTGCTCTAAAGTTAAAAGTTAAGTTCTTGCTTTCTGAGCATAAGACAACAAATTTAACAGGATTATAATACTTTCTATACAAGGCTGGTTTAAGAATTGCAACAAATTAATTAGTTAAAGCTTGTTTTCTATACAAATTATTTTTTCTTTATAGCTGATTTTCATTTCTTTTTCAATTTAAACAGTGCATTTAACATTCCATTTTCAGACAATGGGATGGTCATGAAGTCTTTGTGTGAGAAAGCTAAGAGGGCCCTTAATCTAGAATGAAGATCCACCGTGAATACCACTCTTCAGTCATTTACAACATTTTACAAAACAATGCAGGCAAGAGAGAAGGCCAATCTATAGTAAGAAACAAAGGTTACAGCTGCCTGGTTACAGCTACCTGTTACATGACTCAGCCTCATAATCATATACCTTTAAGGTTCAAAATAATTTAGAGTTCCAACAGCCCAGATTTTGAATTACTTATTTTCACAGACTAAACAAAAATTGTTTTATTCTCTAACTCACCAAAACCATAATCCCTGTGTAAAACAAGTTCCTGCCATCCAGATGCCATTAGAAATGCTATTTTCTGTTTTTAGAATATATGTATTCCCTAGCCCTACTCCTACTCCCTTTTCAAAGTATATTTTACTTGTTATATGGATTCTTTTTAAGTATATCCTTTTCTAAGAGTCCTTCCTCAGATATTTCACAAGCATAGTATCACACACCTGCCCAAAATGAACCTATGACTCCTTAGCAGTATCTTTGAATGAAGGGATGATATTTTGGGTGGCACAACACCCATCTAATCAGTTTGCCAGAATGGCTTTCTACTTTCTTTTGGATGATAGCTGTATGTAGACTGTTGTCATGATTTTGAAATTGTCTCGAATGTTTTTGTCTAAAGGGTACAAATAATTTTTAGTGTAGAAAAAGTGGCTGACAATATTACAAGAGATGACATAATTTCATGGTTACTCCTAACACAAATATGGAAGTATCAGCAAATTGGAGACAGATTAGAACACTTTTATTTCATGCTATAATTGAGCTTCAACCTTCTAAGATAAAAGATACTAAAGAACTCCACAACACATTTAGCAATGCCCCGCACCATTTAAGGCTTATGGGATTTCACTCCTGGAAAAGAACAGTGGGCTTCCCACTGATCACATGCTTCCCATTCCCAGTCAGGGTGGTGCATGAGCATACTATGAGAATAAGTGTGTCTGAATATGTAAATCATGTAGTTGAGGACACTGAAGAAATGATGATGGTCAGAAGAGCCTCTGGGCTGGTATTGAAAGTCATCCTGGTAACAGATATCCCAAACTGCCAAATCCTTTTCCTCTAATCTTATTCAGTGTGCCTGAAGAATGTGGCTACAGCTGGCACTGTACAAGAAGGTGTCACTGTTTAATGAGTTGTCAAGAGACCGTATGTTTACTTTCCAGACTTCCCTTCTCTTTAGAAGAATTTCATAAATTGAGAGACCAGGTGTTTATAGAAGAGGTATTTGTTAATAAGTGATTGTATAAATTCAAATTTTATATAAAAATTCTTTTATATTCTTTTAAACAATTCAATACATATCACCTTATAACAACAATTAAAATACACATGATTTTTCATACCTAATGATTCTGATGGCAAACTCCTTTGCTATCAGACAAACCTGCTTTGGATATATACATATTATATCACATGGTTAAGAAACAATAGAAAAACATATTTTCTTATATTTTGCAATAAAATAAAACATATAGGTTTGTCTTTCAGTTGCCTGATATTATCTTTTTTTGTTTGTTTGTTTGATACAAGGTCTTGCTCTGTTGCCCAGGCTGGAGTGCAGTGGCCCAACCCTAGCTCACTGCAGCCTCAAACTCCTGGCTTCAAGTGATCCTCCTACCCCACCTTCCAGAGTAGCTAGGACTACAGTCATGTGCCACCTCACCCTGCTTTTATATATATATATAAAAGCAGAATTCCCTCTACATTGTCCTAGCTGGTCTTGAACTCCTGGCCTCAAGTAATCCTCCCTCTTCAGTCTCCCAAAGTGCTGGGATTATAGGCATGAGCCACTGCACCCAGCCTGATAGTATCATTTTAAGGCTAGAAATATTTTAAATACAAAGTTTACACTTATCTCAAAGGAATGTATAATATTATTACAAAGGAATCATGATATTAAAATGCTGCATAGAAAAGTGCAGTGTTAGGTATAGAGGAAAGCTTGGTGGGGTGGGATAAATCCTTTCCTATTTAATGTAGTTGCCTTACACTGCTGATGAATTTGGTATGTAAAGTGCACTGAAACTAGTGATCAGTAGAAATGTTAAATGATTCTGTAGAAGTTATATTGCCTTCTGAAAAGGAAAGTGATAGCCTACTGCAATTAATTTTGAACTTGTTTTTTTATTTAAGAACAAAGTAAGACGAAGGGAACTTTATTAAAAATGGGAGTAGTATTTTGCAATTCATTTTTTAAAGAGATATTTAATAATATGTAGTCAACTTTGCAGCCTCTTTTTTTTTTTTATGTCAGCATCTTATGGGGTTACAAATGTTTAGGTTACGTATATTGCCTTTGCCCCACCTGAGTCAGAGCTTCAAGTGTGCCCATCCCCCAGACAGTGAACACTGCACCCATTACGTGTGAATATACCCATATCCTCCTCAGCCTCTTTTTTGTCCAAAAAAAAAAAAAAAAAACTAACCAATAATTGTGCAGGGTATAATGGTTCATTAATGTACACATGTAATCTAAAAGCATTCAGTCTTAAGCAAGATTAAAACAATATTGTATTTATTTTACTTAGTAACAAAAATTAACTGTACCATACATGGTTAAGTTATTATCATTTGACTGGAACTCAATCTCCCAATGTCTATTTATAACAGCAAAAGCCATTATAAAAAGAGGAATGTGATTATGTGGTAAAGATAGATTTTCAAAATGATTTCAAAGAGGTCTATGAAATGAATTCTTTTCTAGCAAAAACATATCATTAAAATAAAGCCTAAATGAGTACCAAATTATAATGCTTATAGAATTTTAAAATAATTAAGTGTTTTCTTCATTTACACAATAGCTAATAAAAATGATGAGGATTGTTTTGTGGTGAAAAATAAATTTCCTCAGGGTGATGGATATAGTGCACAGCAATAACTTCTGTAAATATGAACTTATACATGATGAAAAAATTCATACTTTATTCTTTGTATATTGAATACTGTATATGTATTTGAATGACCACATAACGCAAAGTGCTAAAAGGGAAATCCTCCTTCTTGGCAAACTTTCTGATATTTATTAAAGAATTTACTCACTTCTCAGACAAAGTTGTCTTTTCCTGGTCTCATCTGTATTATTCTTCACCTAAATATTTATTAAGATTGCTTCATCTTTTTCATCATTATACAAATGTAGGTCATCAAATCTTGTTTTCCTAAGGCTGCCTCACACCTGATCTTCCTGATTCCTAATGCATAAACTTGGGATTGCGTTGTCCACACTGATGCAAATCTGAGCATAGGTACAGCTCTTGTAAAGGGTTTCCATAATCTCCCATTGTCCCAGGATCAAATCCAAATGCCTTAATGTTGCTGATTTTGACCTGGCTTCTGATAAGCTCTGTAGCCCTACCTAATGGCTATTTTCTCTTGTAACATACAGCCCACGCACATAAAGCCCCTTGTGTGTTCTCAATGCACCTTGGCCTCGGATCTATAATATTTGAAGGCTCTCTTCCTCCTGCCTAGGATTCTTTGCTAACTCTTCTCCTATGTCCTGTTTGAACTGCAGGTATCAACTTAGGCATTTTTCCCTCTAGGAATAGATCACAAAGGCTTTGTGAGATGCTGTCTATGCTATCCTACAGCATGTACATATGTCTGTTACCTGTCTCAGTCCTCCACAGGATCGTCAACATTTCGAAAGCAAGAGTTATTTCTTTTTTCCTCTTCTATCCCTATCGCTCAGAGCAATGCTTGGAACATAGAAAACTATTCAGTGAATAGTTGTGGATTAATGTGTTCTGAAGACCTTTAATAGGCTAAGTTACATGTTTATTTGCATTGCTATTATAATATACAATGCAATGTTAATATTTAACT
>NW_012148585.1:485965-486838 GCF_000956105.1 Propithecus coquereli
TTTAAATAATACTTTGCATTTAACAGAGTAAGGTTTCTTATCAGTTATCCAAAGGACAGATAGAAAAGCTATGACTATTTGTGCATGTTTAGAATAATTCAAACCAACATACTAGCAAAACAGATTTTTGAGATTAAATAAAATGTAAAATTATACTTTATTGGTCATTTAATGCACAAATTTTTTAATGAAAAGGTAGGATCTACCACCTTTTATTTTTTACCCTCAGTTTTGTAGACTGAATTTATATATTGACTGATGATATTATATCATGAAATCTTTGTAAGACTAGTTTATAGTTTCAAACACAGAACAAACATATTTATACAGAATATTTTCTGCTATGAATGTTACTTTTGCACACCTGTTTAAAACTTTAGACTATTTAAACAAATAAATCATTACAAATAGACAAATTTTAAAGTGTCATAAATTTTGATATTCACAAAAAATGTTCATGAATATCAATAAATTGAATGGGACATGAGAACAATAAAGTCCATGTTGTTAGCTTCCTCAGTGAATAAAATAATTAAATATCAAAGTTCAATGTAAGAAACACTGTAAGTTCATTCACACTGGCCGAATTGAAGAATTAGACATGAGGATTAAAACTCTATTGACAGATTCTAAATCATGTGTCATGATAGTAACAAATGAGAGATTTACTAAAAGAATTGTAATCTTGTTGATCCTAAAGAAGTGTTTAACATTTTGTTAATGAATTGGAATTTCCATAAAAAGCTATTTTCTGAATTTAATATCCATAGACGTAGTTAACTGAAACATTTGATTTATACTATGGTGATGTCATTGGAAAGAACTCAATATTAGATAACAGATACTATGGCAAACTTTATTATTTTTTGATAA
>NW_012148585.1:487213-493188 GCF_000956105.1 Propithecus coquereli
TTCTCCCATTGCACTTAATATTAAAAAAATTATCCTGACCTACAAATCCACACATGATTTTTGTAAATATATAATCTTTTAATGTTTTCTCTTATAAATGGCATAAGAAAACCAATGAGGGATAGCATAGCATAAGAGAAACAATAATTCAACTGTCCTTACGCAAAAGAGTCTTCTAATATAGTTCATACAGGTCAAACTCCATGGGGAAAAAAAACAGAGTATAAAATGGCAGAGAGTCAATCAAAGGAGTTAGGTAAAAGATATTCCAATACTATCCAATATTTACCTCTTTGATGATATATGTATTCATATATTTATTTATAAATTAATTTTTCTTCCTTATTAGAAAGGTAAACTCCATGTGAGTGAAGAACATTTTCATTGGGTACACTACTAAACACCTAGTGCTTGATATATAGGAAATGATAAATATTTGTTAAAGTAATCCACATCAGTTGGCATGTGTTTGGCTGCAGATAATAAAATATTCAATCAAAACCAATGACTTAAGCAAATATACTTTCTCACATGTTCAAGTCTGAAGGCAGGGCAATTGCAAGGTACCCAGTTACTTTCATCTTTACCCCTCTGCCATCCTCGTATGTCAGGAATATTTCTCTTCATAGTTACAGAAAGGCTGCAGTAGCATCTTCAAGAGAAAGGTAACTTCTCTCACTTGTCTTATTTAATTGAAGATAATGGCTTTATCTAAATGTTTTCAACCATCTTTCCCTCAAGTCTACAGTACAGAATGGCGTCAGGTTACCATTCTACTGTTGCGAAGAAGTTAGAATAGTGTGTATGTGGTATTTTCATTTCCTATCATGGAATGTGGAATTTTCTAGCAAAGAAAAAATGGAGTAAAAAATAACAAGGGGCTACGATACCGACAAAGTCATCAGCATATGTCACTTTTAGCAAAGGTGTGTGGCTTATGTGTTTACTGGGTTTTTAGACAACTGAAATATTTTATTCCTTAATTGCCTTATAGTTTGGCTAGATACAAAATTCCAGGTTGCTGTGAAGATTGCATTATGTCTTGCTTGTGAGAACTCTACTCTTAATCTGATCATTATTCTTTTATAGTCTCTTTTTTCTCTCTTATAGCTTTTAGAATTTTAAAAATATTTTCGATATTGAAAATGTTTTGTAACCTGAGACTTTGCTGAACTTGTTTATCAATTACAGTAGTCTCATGGAAGAATCTGGGATTTTTTAAATATAAGGATCATATCATCAGCAAAGAGCAATAGCTTGAACTCTTCTGCCCCCATTTGGATGCCTCTGATTTCCTTCTCTTGTCTGATTGCTCTGGCTAGGACTTCCATCACTGTGTTGACTAGAAATCGTGATACAAGGCAACCTTGTCTAGTTTCAGTTTTAAGCAGGAATGTTTTCAATTTTTCTCTATTCAGTATAATGTTGGCTGGGGATTTGTCATATATGGCTTTTATCATTTTGAGGTAAGTCTTGTCTGTGGCTATTTTATTAAGCATTCTTATCATAAAAGGGTGCTGAATTTTGTCGAATGCTTTTGGCGTGGATGCGAAGAGATGGGAACACTCATACACTGCTGTTACAACCTCTATAGAAAGTAATACTGAGGTACCTCAAAGAGCTAAAAGTAGAACAACCATTTGATCCAGCAATCTCATTACTGAGCATCTACCCAAAGGAAAAAAAGACATTCTATTAAAAAGACATGTGCACTAGAATGTTTATGGCAGCGCAATTCACAATTGCAAAGATGTGAAAACAACCCAGGTGCCCATAGATACGTGAGTGGATTAATAAAATGTGGCATGCATACACACACACACACACACACACACACACACACACACACACACACCTCTTGTATTATCCTGGATGGAGCTGGAGCCCATTGTACTTAGTGCAGTATCCCAAGAATGGAAAAACAAGCACCGCATGTACTCACCATCAAATTGGTACTAACTGATCAACACTTAAGTACACATGTAGTAATAACATTCATCCGGTGTCAGACAGGTGTGGCGGGAGGAGGGGATAGATATATACGCACCTAATGGGTGCAGTGCGCACCGTCTGGAGGTGGGGCAAGGGCAGTATAAGTAAACTTAACATTTGTACCCCAGTAATGTGTTGAAATAAAAAAAAATAAATGCAATAAAGCATTGAAAGAAAATATCAATCATACAGATGATTTTTGAAAGGAATAAATAAAATTGTATTTATTTGCATATTACATGATTGTTTATGTAGGAAATTCCAAACAATCTGGGAGAAATTTCCTCCCATAGTTAATAAGTAAATTGAAAAAGGCCAAAATGGAAAGATTAACTCTATATACTGAGAATGAACATGTGGAAACTGAAAATAAGAGCACAAACTGATATGAAGAGTGCAATACTATTTATAATGCTCCAAAGAAAATGAAATATTTAGGTATAAACCGCAAATATTTAGGTATGCATTAGATATAATTTGTATTCTTAAAATTTAAAAATGCCAATAAAGGAAATCAAAAAGATCTAAATAAATGGAGAGACAAACCATGTCCACGGATTGGAAGTCAGTATAATAAAGATTTCAGCTCTGTTCAAATTGTTAAATAGTTTTAATGCAGTTTTTATCAAGATACCAGATATTTTATGTGAATATAGTAGATACAGACAAGATTATTATTAAATTTATATGGAAAGGCAAACGAAGTAGTAAAGCTAAAATAATTTTGGAAAGAAAAATAAAGTGGAAGTAACCAGTCTACCTAAGTTCAAGACTTACCATTTAGCTACAGTAATCAAGACTATGTGATATTGGTGGAAACAGATAAATGGAACAGAATAAAGAAACCTGAAATCCACCCACACAAATATGCCCATCTAATTTCTGACAAAGTCGCAAAAGTAACTCAATGGAGGAATGAACAAATGGTGCTAGAGCAATTGTACATTCTTAGGCAGAAAAAAAGATAAAGAATTTTAACTAAACCTGACACCTTATAATAACACAATCTTAAAATGGATCACAGACTTAAAAATAAAATGTAAAACTATAAAAAATATTTTAAAAATGCAAGAAAATCTTCAGGATGTAGGATTAGACAAAGTTCTATGCTTAACACCAATGGTATAATCTGTGAAAGGAAAAATTGATTCTTCAGACTTTAACACATTAAAAACTTTTGCTCTGAAAACCCCTGTTAAAAGGATGAAGTAAAAAGTTCCAGATTGGGAGAACATATTAGAGAACCTCATATTCAACAAAGAACTAGTATCTAGAATATATAGCAAACTCTCAGTACTCAATAGTAAAAATAAATAAATACAATGGGCAAAGTATTTGAACAAATACTTATCCAAAAAAGATAAAAATATGTATGCTTGTCAAATAAACACATAAAAAATCTTCAACACTTTTGGCCCTCAGAAAAATGAAAATTAAAACCTCACCACACACCTTTCAGAATGACTACATAATGAGTGACATGACTGAAGGCTGGCAAAATGTGAAGAAACTGAATCATTTACATTCCTGGTGGGAATGTAAAGTAGTGCAACCACTGTGGAAAACAATTTGGGTTTCTTCAACAAGTTAGATATAGTACTGCTATATGACCCCACAATTCTACTCCTGGGTATATGCCCACAAGAAATGAAAGCAGGTATTCAAACAAATGTTTGTACATGAATATTTATAACAGCACTAATCACAATAACCCAAAGGTAAAAGCAATTCAAATATGCATCACAAAATAAATGTATAAACAAAATGTTGGATATTCACATGATGGATTATTATTCATCCTAAAAAGTAAAGAAGTACTAATATATGTTATAATATTGAGGAACTTCAAAAACATTATGATAAGTGAAAAAAGACAGACACAAAGGATCACATATTTCATTATTCCATTTATATGAATTATGAAAAATAGTTAAGCCCATAGAGACAGAGAGCATAAGTGGTTATCAGAGCTGGGGGAAGAGAGATGAGGGGAGTGATTGCTTAATGGATATGAACTGTCCTGCGGGGGCAATGAAATGTTTGGGAATTAGACAGAAGTAATGGCTGCACAACATTGTGAATGCTCTAATGTCCCTGAATTGTACATTGTACAGTTTAATATGGTTAAATTTTATGGTATGGGATTTTTTTCCTCAATAAAAAACAAAAGCAAAGAAAAAATAAGTAGAATTAAAATGCAACTACTATACAATTCAGATATTGCACACCTAAGCATTTAACCCCAGAAAAAGGAAAATATTATGTTCATACGAAGTCCTATATATCAGCATATATCAGCTTTTTTCATAATAGTCCTAATTTGGAAACTACTCGAATGTCCTTCACTGGGTGAATGGTTAAACAAACTGTTATATCTATACCACGGGACGCTACACTGCAATAAAAATGAATAACAATTGATAGGTGCAGCAACCTGAATGAATCTCCAGAGAATCGTGCTGATTAAAAAAAAAAAAGCCAACTACAACTACATTCTTTGTAATTCCATTTATACACTATTCTTAAAAAATATTATAGAAATATAAAACAGATTAGTGGCATCCAGAGGTGGAAGCAGGGGTTGGGAAGGATGTGGTGTGGGTATAACATGACAACTCAGTGTACTGTTTTATTGATGAAATTGTTCTGTCTTGATCGTATCAATGTCAACATCCTAACTGTGATATTGTATGGTTTTAGAAGACACTGTCATTGCGGTGAACAGGGTAAAGGACACATGGGATCTCTTTGCCTTATTTCTTACAAGTCTATGTGATTTTATAATTATCTCAAAATAGTAAGTTTAATTTTAAAATGTAGACAAACTCTTATAATAAATAATGAAAGGAGAATTTATCAATCTATTTTTATAAGGCTAGATTAACCACAAAAACAAATCCTGACAAGGATATCACAAGAAAGAATAATTACAGGTCGTTATACATGAACATGTATACAAAAATACTCCACAAAATATAGTCATTATGTTGATATTATAAAATTCTGTATTTCAAATCCTAAAGAATGTAAATCTTTTTTTAGGTAAATATAGTCAAATAATTATTATTAGAGAGAATTGGAGTTTGGGAGCTTCAATATTTTATTGGTAAATAGTTAACATTTCCTGAGTACAAAGAGAACAGCAATGAAGAAATAAAATAAAGGAAGAAACTTGAATGCTAAAAGAGATATTCAACAATTATATAGTTTACACTATTTATAAAAATAACATAACTGCTAAATAAAGCATTCTTAAAACTTTGAATGCATATTGCTCATGAATAAATATATAGTTCTACAGAAAATAAAGAGTAATGCAATTCATTATGAAAATATGATTATGATACAAATGTTTATGGCCTTTATTCCTTTTTCCTTTGTCAAAAAGTATTCCTAGTGTGAAAGTATATTTTTGTCACTGAAGTATTACTATGGAACCAGTGTTAAACATAGATAACCCTGTGAAATGGGAAGAAATAAAAAATTGAGGTTTACATGCCAGTGTTCATTCTTACAGCTTGTTTTTATTCACAAAGACATACTGGAATAACTAAGTATACTGATAGGTATTTCAGAGTTATTGAAAGACCTTGAGGACTGGTGGTCTGAAATACTCATTTGTTAATGCAACTGAGAAAGTCCCAAGATGGTGATATGAAATATGCTGAAATCAGTAAGATATCCCTGGGGTCTGTCTAAAGAAAGAAATGAACTAGGTAAAAGGTCAGTAGCCATTAAAACTATTTTATTCAAAATAATGGTGAACAACAACGACAAAAGAGTTATTTATAGTTTTTGAGGCATTTGCTGTTAATAAGGGGAAAACATGGTATACTGCGAATGGATCCATGATTGAATAAGCTATAGGAATTTTGTTATTTTTAACAGTCACTATGTGAATTATGTTCATTATGATTAAATTGAAGCACAGGGACCTAAATCATTAACGTAAATAAATTACTTATATTATTTACTTATATTAA
>NW_012148585.1:493608-496577 GCF_000956105.1 Propithecus coquereli
TGTTGCCATTTTACTTAATTTGCAAAAATATTATATTCATCATTGACATTTCACTTTCAGTCATATTTTCTCCAATTTTTTTGACTTAAAAATGTATATTTCTTATCATATTATGTTGATTTCCATTTTCATGTCATTAATAAAAGATACCCCTATTTATCTTAGTATTGATCCTTACACTTGAAATGATGACTACTCAAGCTTTCAGACATTCTAGAACAAATTAGCACAAGCATAGTGATGCAAAACAATTTATTATCTTATGAAAGGTGGCAGAATATCCCACTCCAAAATATGCCACTTTGACATAAAGATTACTTTGAGCTAAAGGCATTTGAAAAACAAGATGCTAGAAGGGCATTTTAATCTTCTATTGCAAACGGGAGATAAAAATTCCCACGTGAAAGATGCCCTCCTGCATCAGGAGAAAAGAAACTTTCTTTGATGGGGAATTACAAACAAGAGAATTTTACACAAACAGACCTTGTTAAAATGATTCTTATCTTCCTTTAGCTTCCCCACATAATTTATTTACTTTTCCATAATTGTCTCTATTTGCTGATCCTACTACAAAAAGCATCTAGGTTTTGCCACTTCTTTGAGTCTTCATTTCCTTATGAGGACTCCCATGTCATGTAAAATTTACATTAAATTTGTATGTTTTTTTCTCCTGTTAATTGATTTATGTCAATGTAAGCCCAGCTGGGGCCCTAAGAGGGTGGAGGAAAAGTTCTGCCTTCCCTACACTTACAGTACTATAAGTTCAAAGAACAACACAGGTTTTATTGGGTTAAAATAAAGGTGCCATTAGGGCCTTACTCCTTTCTGGAATCTTTAGGGGACAGTGTGTTTCCTTACTTTTCCAGTGTCTAGAGCCTGCAAGCGTTCCCTAGCTGGTGGCCCTCTTCCTTCATTTTTAAAGCCAGCACATGAGGGTTGAGTGCTTGTCATATCTCAGCACTCTAATTTTGCTTTTGCGGTTACATCTTTCTCTCTGATTCTGATTCTTCTGTTTCCCTTGACTTTGGGGATCTTTGTGATTACACTGGGCCCACCTAGATAAGGCAGGATAATTTCTCTATTTTAAGGTCAGCTGATTAGCTTCCTTAATTCCATCTGCAACCTTAATTCCCTTTGCCATGTAACCTATTTACAAATCTTGAGTATCAGGCCATGGACATCTTGAGAGGATATTATCCTGTCTACCGTAGAGATACTACACTTCAAACAGTCCAGTATTTGTATTTGCTACCCTCCCTTTGCTCCCTTCTCAAATTAATAAATACTCTACCTTTGCGGCTTTGTTCATGCTCTTTCCTGACCAGCAATAATGACCCCAATTCCCTCTGTCTTCCCTAACCATACTAAGACTTCTGCATGAAATCTAACCATCTCTCCTCTATGAGACCTCACCCTATTATTCAAGCTACAACCATCTCTTTCTTTGCTAAAATGTCAGACCATTTTTAAACTTATGGAACAATACAGTTTACATATTATTATTCTCCAGTTTTGTTTTGTCATTTTTTCCTTTAGTGTTGTTTCTTCTCCCTAGAGGGATTTGCATCTCTGTGGAGTAGAAACCACCTCAATATGTTACTCTTTGTGTATTCACTGTACTTAGCTCTGTGTTGTTCACAAACTGTTTTTCCCTAACAAGATTCCATTACATGGTTGAATAGAATAAAACAATATCAAAGAAGCCCAGCTGTTATCACTTGTATTATGTAAATATTTTGAGTCAAGTAAAAACTTATAAAGCAAAGAATAAAATGATAGAATTTTAATCCAATAAAACAGAACTTAATATTAGTTTTTGCATTTTATGATTTTGAAAAATTAATCTTGTTTGGAGTTTACATACAATACCAAAATTGAATTTCCATTGAGTAGGTTTGAATTTCAATTAAATATTTAATCCCTTTATTTCTTTTGTTTTTATTTCCTGTATTTTCCTCATGGTGTCTGCTCTCTGAGCCACAATCCTTTCTGATCATTTCAAATAAGAAAAAGAATATGATTTTTTTTGGGTAAGAAAAAATATTGTTTTCAAGTAAAAAAATATATGCATAATATTAATAATACATCCCCTTAGCTTTGAGGTTACTTTAATGAGAGTGATCCCAGATATTACTTTACCTCCCCGAGATGGTGTTGACTAAAAGTAGCATAGGGAACCACTCCCTAATTACTTCTGCACAATGCAGAATGGTATTTCGCTTGTTGCACAGTAAATAATGCAGGCTTACCATAGCTATTTGGCAGGCTGCCATACCTCAGCTACCTAACTTGTTCTTTGTCTTTCTTCCTGTTGTAATTTTCCACCCTCCGATATAACAAAGTTTGGGAGCTCTGTGGACTAAAGCAAATATATTTTTTATGCTCAACGTCTGGGAGTTTCAAAAATATTTAGTTTCTTCTGCCATTCATTACTCGTTAAATGTGAATAATCCTAAGAAGCCTGCAAACACAAGTCGTTGCTTCAGTACGTGTCAAGATAATGATGTATAAGTAATATAAACTATCCGTAATGGACAACAGAAATTTGTTATGAAGAGAAGTAATTAAATACCAACCAAACATATTTTATAGGTATTTACAGTACTGCTATGTGGGAGTACTATGTCCAACAATGTGCTGGTGACTAATTTTAAACTGTGTGGAAGGTTATGAAGGTGTCCCTCTTGAATTTTAAATATGTAAGAAAATCTTGTCTCTTTTTTATGCCCACGTAAATATGAACTCTTTGTTTTCGTGACTTGAGCATGCTTTATTTGGGAAGGACAATCTAACTAGTCTCAGGATGTAACACCAAGCGCTGTTGAAATATAGTGTCTGCGTTCTAAGTGTAAAGAATACTCCGATCCTCAAATTTCTTACTACATACTTTCAATGAATAAAATTTTAACTTTTATTTGCTTAAAAAACTAATTATATTAAAATTATTTTTACCTACATGATTGGTTCTT
>NW_012148585.1:496627-497206 GCF_000956105.1 Propithecus coquereli
GGAAAAACAAGCACCGCATGTACTCACCATCAAATTGGTACTAACTGATCAACACTTAAGTACACATGTAGTAATAACATTCATCCGGTGTCAGACAGGTGTGGCGGGAGGAGGGGATAGATATATACGCACCTAATGGGTGCAGTGCGCACCGTCTGGAGGTGGGGCAAGGGCAGTATAAGTAAACTTAACATTTGTACCCCAGTAATGTGTTGAAATAAAAAAAAATAAATGCAATAAAGCATTGAAAGAAAATATCAATCATACAGATGATTTTTGAAAGGAATAAATAAAATTGTATTTATTTGCATATTACATGATTGTTTATGTAGGAAATTCCAAACAATCTGGGAGAAATTTCCTCCCATAGTTAATAAGTAAATTGAAAAAGGCCAAAATGGAAAGATTAACTCTATATACTGAGAATGAACATGTGGAAACTGAAAATAAGAGCACAAACTGATATGAAGAGTGCAATACTATTTATAATGCTCCAAAGAAAATGAAATATTTAGGTATAAACCGCAAATATTTAGGTATGCATTAGATATAATTTGTATTCTTAAAATTTAAAAATGC
>NW_012148585.1:510376-511903 GCF_000956105.1 Propithecus coquereli
GAAACTGAGATTCAGAAGCTTACACTTACTTCCCCCATTTTTTAAAAAAATCAGCCTAGTTGGGTGATGGGGGGGCATAAGAAAGAAAGTGAGACCAGTTAGGAAGTGTTTCAAAGACCAAGGAGTGAAGGATGAAAACCTAAACTAATATTATGATAAACATAACATAGGTTCTAGACATGGTTGTATAAATCAAAATGAACAATTATATCCTTTGAACATGTGAATGATGCAGGATTTATTATGGCAACTTGAAATAGAGTTTACTTTTTAAAATATTTCAGCCAAAAAGGAGCTGTGATTTGTAAAAGATTGTGAGCATTTCTTCTGTATTCCTCCTCTTAGCAAGGTTTAGGAGAGACATGAACTTAATTCAAACCAGGTAAATAGGTGTGACTTTTTTTGGTTGTTCTGAATGTTGCCTTTAAAACAAAAATGTGACAAAGATAACAAATATAAAAAAAGCTTGGTTTAAAGAATAATAATGAAATAAACATCTACACATGAGGGGATGCTAAAATTTCACCAGGTAAACCTTTTTCTATTTTTATAGACTCATTTAACAAAGGTCTACCTATTGATATGAAAACTGCCTATCTGTATTTTCCATTTACTAGTCTTAGCACTGATTGTTTTCTCATATTATTGCACTGTTTAAAAAGTTGTTAAACTTTCTAAAAATTTGAAATAATTATCGATGGACAGGGCATTGCAAAAATAATACCAAGAGGCGTCATTCCACCCACCAAACCTTTCACTCAGTTTTTTAAAGGCTGCATTTTAGATTATTGTATTACAATAGTAAAACTACAGATTTGACAATGATGCTATGAGTTTTTACAGTTCTATGTCATTTTTTTCACATTTGTAGATTTGTGTAACCACCAATGCATTCATGATACAGAATTATTCCATCACCATAGAGATCTGCCACATGATACCTTTTTATCATCCCACCCATCCACCTTCTCCCTGACCATCCTTACATGTGCCAACCACTAATCTATTTTTTATTTTTATAATTTTGTTATTTTGAGAATGTCATATAAATGGAACCATACAGCTTGTGACCTCTTGAGATTGTCTTTTAAAATTATCCTAATGTCTTTGTGATCCCTCCAAATTGTTGCATATATCAATAACGTGTTCCTTTTCATTGTTGAGTAGTATTCCCTAGTACGAATATACCAGTTTCTTTAATCATTCACCTACTGAGGATATATTTTGTTTTTTTCCAGTTTTTGCCTATTACAAATAAAAAACATACATTTACCATTTGACCAATCTGCTTTGTTTTTTTAACTACCAAACTGCAATATTATCCAGAGTGACTATACCATTTTACATGCCCACCTGCAATTCATGAGAGACCTATTTTTTTGCATCCTTGCCAGAATCTGGTGTGAAGACTTTTTTTTTAGCTGTGCCAAGAGGTGTGCAATAATAACTCATGCTGACCTTAATTGGCATTTCTAGTCTAATATCTAATAATGCTGAAGAATTCTTAATGGACTTATTTTTCTATAT
>NW_012148585.1:515743-517195 GCF_000956105.1 Propithecus coquereli
TTGACGATATAAAACTGACAATATTTAGGTTTGAGCAGGCTTAATAATAACAATGAACTTTGAGTACGTATATAGACATTATCAAGAGAGGCATAATGAGGAGCAAGTTCTTTGTAGATTAATAAAATGCTACACATACTTTTCATTGAACTCATTTAAAACCTGAAACATTTATTTTAGTATTTGTATTAGTTTTCTGTTGCTTCTCTAACAAGTTATCACAAATTTTGTGGCTTAAAAAACCAAATTTATTTTCTTACAGTTTTGAAAGTCACAAATTCTAAAATGGAGTACCTTCCTTCTGGAGGCTCTAGAAAACAATACATTTCTCTGTCTTTTCCACCTCCAAGAAGCTTCCTGTATTCCTTAGCTCTCAGCCTCCTCCATCTTCAGAACCAACAACATAGCATTTTCCAATCTCTCTCTGTGTCCTTCTACTTCTGTCATCTTATCACCTTCCCTGTGTCCCTGCCCCCTGCCTCCCTCTTATAAAGGTCCTTCTGTTTCCATTGAGACTATACAGTAATCAAGGATAATCTTCCCATTTCAGTATTTGTAACTGAATTTCTAAAGTCCCTTTCTCCATGTAAGGTAACATATCCACAGGTTCTAGGGATCAGGACGTAAACATCTTTGGGGTTTATTATTCAGCCACCAAAGTGCCAGAAACTAAAGTTATTTGACATAAAGAATTTCAAAAGTTAGAAAAAATCAGGCAACTAAGAGGAATCATAGAACTAGATAGAGGAAATGGATAAGCAGTTTTAAGTTTATGATAAATAAAGTCAACACTCCTCGTAAATAACACTAGTACAGCAAATGCCTACTAATAAATTTGATCTTATTGGGAAATACTTAGAAGCAATGTAATGACACTAGACAGCTAATAAGTAGAAAATATCAATTTTTTGAGCCCCTTCTGGAAGTTCATCAATACTGGAAAGCCACATATGGTAAATAGTCATAAATACTTCATGCTTGCATCAATTGGGCACTTTAAAAAGCAATTCCCCAGTAATAAAAGTTTACTACTTTTCCACTAATCTCCTAGATTTTAAAAAACAAATGAATATAAAATTAACATGCTGATATGAATGCAGTGTCTTAGTCAGCTTAAGCTATCATAAAAAAAATACCAAGGACTGGATAATCTAAACAACATAAATTTATTTCCTCAGAGTTGTGGAGGCAGTAAAGTCTAAGATAAAGTGCCAGCAGGGTCCATGTATGGGGAGGGCTCCCTCCTTAGGTTGTAAGTGGCTGTTTCTTGCTTTGTTTTCACATGGCAGAGGGAGAGCTCTGATGTCTCTTCCTCCTCTTATAAGGCCACTTGTGAGGGTACCAATTCCATCATGAGAGCACGCTGAAGGCCTCATCTCAACCTAGTTATCTCCAAAAGCCTCATCTCTAAATATCACCACATTAGGGTTAAGGCTTAAACATATACATTTT
>NW_012148585.1:517245-519089 GCF_000956105.1 Propithecus coquereli
TTTTCAGTAATTATTTCTTTGAACAATTTTTCATTTTCAACCCTGGTTTCATCCTATTCAGGGGCTGTAGTTACATCAATATTAGATCTTTTCTATTGTAGTTACTTTCCTCAAGTTTTGATTTTTCAGATTATTTTCTCATGTTATTTAGATTTGGCACTTGTTATTGCTAGATTTTTAAGTTCACTGATCCATTCCTCTCTCCTCTCCAGGATGTTGTCGAGCTTATGTATTCAGTTTAGTTTTCTTATTTTGATTATTTTGTTTTAGTTTTAAAATTTCTTTTTATTTATTTTTCTATGTCTTCTATTTCTTTGCTGAGAGTTTTTATTTGTTTGTTTCAAGAATGTTTATAATTGCTCATTCTAGTATCTTTATGATAGATGTTTTATAGTCCTGATCAAACATTTCAGTCTTCTGTGTAATCTTTATCTCGATATCTGCTGATTGTGTGTTCTCATTCGATTTAAAATCTTACTCTTGTTATGAAGAGTGATTTTTGATCAAAACTTGCATATTTGTGATATTGTTATAAGACTCTGGATCTTACTTAAAGATTGTGTTTTATCAGGCCTTTTCTGACCCTACACTGGTTGGTGAAGGGGAATTGAAGTCCTGTTACTGGTAGGTGGGTTGGGACTCTAGGTTCTCCACCAGGACTCCATTGATATTGGGTGTGGGAGAGGAGATCCTTTTACTATATCAGGGGAGTGGAAAGCTCCTCTGCTAGGCTCTCCCAAATGCTACCCTGGCTGGGAAGGTCACCTTGCTATAGTGTTCCCAACGTGTGGCCTCAACTGACACCAGGGGAGGAGAGGGTGAACTTTTAAAAACCTACTAATGGTGAAAGTCCTTAACTTTCAACTAGGTTGACTCTGACATCAACCCAACAAGGAGGGAGAAGAGTGCCTCATTACTACCAGGTGGGGATAAGATTCCAGGCTTCCCATTTGCTTTCCACTGACACTAGGAGGCCTTGTTACTGTCCACTGGGTTTAAAAGTTCCAAATTCCTACTCAACCTTCTCTAATACCAACCCAACTGTGGCTTGGGATGCCTCATTACAGTCCAGCAAGAATGTAAGCCTAGATTCTCCACTCAACATTGCTGGCACATGTGTGTGTTGGTGCAGGAGGAAGTGTCACATTTTTTTCTGTGGTATTTGGATAAAACAGAATAATTATTGTCTGAAAGTTCCTGCATTGCTAGGCTGCCACTTTCCTGGTCCTTAAACAACAGAAAGGAATCTTTTCTTGAACATATTGTATATTCCTACTGGCATTTTCAGCTTATCAGCTTCTCCAGTATTCGGACTGGAATACATGGGGCTAAAAGAAAAATCATATAACCTATTCCTTGGGTCCCAAGGTCTCTAGCAAGTCTTATTTATTCTCTCCATCTTTTGGAATCTTCTTATGGAAGGGTTTTTACTTACACATACTGGTAGCAGAAAGTACCTCTACCTCATCTTCCAAGAAGTGTACGTCCCAGCAATCATTTTTAGAACTGTAAAACACAAACAAAAGCATATATCTATGGGAAATATTTCATTCTTTTCTTTCTTTTTTTTTTTTTTTTTGAGATTGTCCTTTCTCCCTTTGCCCCTTTAAGTGGAATTACTCTTTTCTTCCTTTTGCTTAAGAATGACAATGAGGCCTGGCGGTGGCTCACGCCTGTAATCCTAGCTCTCTGGGAGGCTGAGGCCAGCGGATTGTTTGAGCTCAGGAGTTCAAAACCAGCCTGAGCAAGAGTGAGACCTCATCTCTACTAAAAATAGAAAGAAATTAATTGAACAACTAAAAATATATAGAAAAAATTAGCCGGGCATGGTGGCGCATGCCTGT
>NW_012148585.1:521550-522797 GCF_000956105.1 Propithecus coquereli
GAAGAATTTAATATGCATTTAAATTTAAGAATCTCAAAATTCAAAAAGAGCAGATGATTGTCATGTCAGAAGAGACATAAAGTACATTGTATATAGGTACAACAGAATTTTGAAATGAGCAACAAAGAAGATGGAGTAGGAATAATAACAAAGTGAAAAATGATCTCCAGAAAATTATGTTGTGTGAAAAAAAGAAGCCAACACTAAAGGATTACATATATTATTCCACTTATATTAATACAATATTTTTGAAATGGTGAAATTTTAGAAATGGAGAATAGATTAGTTACAATCAGAGATTAAAGATGAGGGTGGGGCTAAATAGGGAGATTCGTGTGGTTATAAAAGGACAACACAAGGGATCCTACCGGAGTTAGCTACTCTCCCAGAAAAACAGGCCCCAAGGCAGGATCGTCACAAGGGATTTGGAAATAATAGGAAATAAAGAATTAATGTAGATGGAGAAATGATTGAGACAGAGACAAAGTGCAGTTTAAATGATGGGGGAGTTAGGGGCTCTCCAGCATTCCCATGAGCTGTGAGACCTCGAGTGAAGTCCTGCATCAGTATTTATCGTTACAGCAAATAGTTGTCTTTTGTTAAAGAATTACATGTACAGTTCATTTTTTGAGGTTTCCAGGGGAATCTTACCTAATTATGTCTACAAGAATAGACGGTTACAAAATTTTTCTAAGATAAGCATGTTAAGCCCTAAGTTAGAAACAGACCTAGCTGAGCATACAAATTAAAGATAAAATGTAAAAAATGAGGACACTGAGTCTGTACACTACTCTAATCTGCTTCTTCTAAACACAGAGACAAGTAGTCAGGAGTGAAGCAGGAATAGCCTTGAAGTCTAGGATAGATCCAGATGTGTGTTATCTGCTTGGCAGGCATTTTAATCAGCTTCTCCTCCAAGGACCCAAACCGAGCTTCTGCCTTGCAAAAAAGCTCAAGGAAATGGCTGGCAGCAAAGAAGAAACATCGCTTTGCAAACATCCTCTGACGATGCCTCCCTTGTTGGAAACAGCTTCTATTCTGTGAACTAACATGTCCACTGATTCCTTCAAGGTAAATCCCTGCAAAACCCCTGAAACTTTTCACGTCTCTTAGCCTATTTCCCAACAGGATCCCTGTGTGGATGGATCTGTTTTGTTTTTTGACTGTGGTGGCAGAGACACGATGCTACACACATGACAAAATTGTGTGAAACTAAATAGACACATGCATACACACACATACACACA
>NW_012148585.1:522847-523966 GCF_000956105.1 Propithecus coquereli
TTTGAGATTGTCCTTTTGGGTAGCCCAATTCATACTATTTTGTTGATCACATACTTCCAAAAGAGTCAGTACTGCCCTGTCTAGGTTATTCTACAGGTAAAATTATAGGTAAGGTCAGATTTGTCATTCATCTTTCTTTTCTTTCCCTGTCTTTCTTTCTTTCTGTCTCTAAAATGGTTCTTTCTCCACCCCAAATTCAAAGGAGGTTATTGGGTAAATTTCCTGGATATATCCATTTGTCTTATATTTCACATATATGTATTACTGATGTAGTTATTGATGACTAGCTAAATACAAATATATATTCATGAATTATTTCTAAAAATATTGCAATTAGGTGAAAACATACCATAACTCTGCTTTACTCTGAAAATCATTAAATACAATGTGTACATCTTTTTATTAGAAAGATGACTGTTCTAAATTTCATATTTATGTTTTAGAAATAAAGCACATTTATTGTAAACTTATAGTAGAAAGGGATAATTTCCTTTTTTACCTATCAACATGTTGATCTTACCTTTCCCAAGTAAATTGTTTTGCAACTTTGTAAAAAATCATTTGGCAATATTGGTGTGGGTCTATTTCTGGGTTTTCTATTCTGTTCCATTGATCTATTTGTTTATCCTTTAACCAATACAACTCAGTATTGTACCTACATAGTAACTTTTTAAAACAGGTAGAATTATTGTTCTCATTTAATTCTTCTTTTTAAAAATTGTTTAGGCTATTCTATTTCTTTTACCTTTCTGAATGAATTACAGAATAATTTTGTTGAAATATGTCAAACCTTTTGCTGTAATTGTGGTAACTGTGTTAAACCTGTATAACAAGTTAGAGAGAATTAACATCTTTACCAAGATGCTTCCAATCCATGAACACAATATATCTCTCAATTTACTTATGATTTTTATTTTTATCTTCAGTGTTTTTCCACACGTTGTGAACAAAATTAGGTAGTGATATAATTTTTGTTTCAACCATAAAACATAATTTTAAAAAATCAAAAGTTTAAGGAAATCTATTTAATTTACCTTTTTGCTCTTAGCATAATCCCTTTTTTCTTGATGCTCCAAGATTCCTTCTTTTATAATTTTCTTTTTCTTTAAAGAAATTGAT
>NW_012148585.1:535416-537626 GCF_000956105.1 Propithecus coquereli
ATACTGACGCTCCTTGACTTATAATGGAGTTATGTCATGATAAACACATTTTAAATTGAAAATACACTTAATACACCTAACCTACTGAGCATCATTAACCTAATCTACCTTAAACGTACTCAGAACATTTACATTAGTCTACAGTTGAGCAAAATCATCTAACACAAAGCCTATTTTATAATAAAGTGTTAAATATCTTGTATAATTTATTGAACACTGCACTGAAGTGAAAAACAAAATGGTTGCTTTGCTTTTGCACCATTGTAAAGTCAAATAATGGTAAGTTGAACCATTGTAAGTCAGGAACATCTGTACTTGATTATCTCAAAAGAAGACAGGAAAGGAAGAAAAGGTCAGATGCATCAAATATTAAATAAAAATAAATCTTTAAATTGACTCATATTTTGCTTAAATAAATTTAGATTTTTGAGTAGCATATCTATGAAGGTTCTTAATGCTACTTTTATGTTTTCAAATTAAAAAGCAAAGCAAAACAGAACAAAAAACCTTAAAATTATCATATATACTGCATTCCAGAAAGCAATGCTCTGTTTATAATGGGTTTCAAACATTAAAGAACCAAAGTCTAGTATTTCAATTAGCCTTTCTCATTTATGTAAAAACTACAAGTAATATTTCTGTAAGGAGAAAATGAAATACATAAGTTTACTAGACCTATAATCTCATTGTTATGGTAGAAATTAATATATCTGAAGGCATTTGAAAAGTATTAAAATCACTTTTAATTAGATAGATTTCCTTTTAGTTGAGCCAAGTTGTGTGGTTTCCTTTATCCATAGTTTGATTTCTATAATTCACATACTTGTGATTATGAAATAAAATTGGTTCAAATTTTAAAACATACATGTATGATCTACTATTAGATTTAGTGAATACATTATACTATCTCATATTTCTGAATCAAAGCATGGAAAATATAGAAATTGAATGCATTCCAGTAACATTTTTCAAATACAAAACTCAATTTCCTCCTGAGACGAGTGAAGAGCTCATGGTGAAGGCTTATGAAAAATGCTTCCAAAGTTATGTATTGGATTTTATTCTTTTTACAACAGTAGAAAGGCTTTCTAGTGAGAAAATGTGAAGTTAATAAACCCCATTTTCAATACATCCTGTGTATCTGCAATTCTCTGTTCTTTTAGCCAACTTTCTTTCTAAACAAGAAGAAAATTGACTTCCCAGGCAAAAAAGCAAGCACACATTAGACAGATTGTAAGCATAGCTGTAGACAGAGCTAACTAGACTATTTGTATCATTTTCTAAGAAATATGTAAATACACTACATGTGTTATCTTCTCAAAAATCCATTTAGAAATCTTTGTTCTCTGTTGTTTTTTACTCTTCTTCCTCATCAATATTCCAACTTCTCACACATAGGCAATGCCTACTGACTGCCTATTCTTTATAATTTTATGTTACGGACTTCCAGGCATATTCTCCCCTATATGGTAAGGCATCAACAAGGTCATATGTGAAGTATTTGTTGAATGACCTGGAGATTTTATTACTTGCAAATTTACTCAACACCACATTTTTTTTTTTCCTGTAGGAGGAAATAGCAGACACTGTACTTATTCCTTTTCCTTTGCAAGTAATATTCTTTGTTGCCGGAACAGCAACATGTCTGGAGCACATGCCGCTCCCCTTGTTCTTCCAGGTTTGTACAATCTTTGCCCTACCAGTAGTTCACTGCAGTCATATAGGGGGTACACTTCTGAAATCCATGAGCTCTGTGGCTTTGCCTGAGCTGGCAAGTGGAATGGCTATCTTGCACTATTCTTCCTCCTCGTGGTTGTAACAACACATCCAGATGGGACTGTGAGTGATGATCCATAAAATCTCCAATGGCACAGTTTGCTGAGCATCCAGAGTGAATTAGGGACTGCAGGAGTTACAAAAAAAGATTAAGCCTCATTCTTGATCTGAAAAATCTTAGAGAAGATAGGAAAAGTGAATGAAAACAAAGTATATTCTAAAGTATATAACATATGGTAATAAATTAAAACTGCCACAGACAACATCTCATTACAGAAGACAAGAGCATTTACTTTAACCTAGTGAAATTAGGGAGAAGAATGATATTTATTTATTTTTTATTGGTGTGCATTTCTTGTAGCAAGAAAATAACATCCAATCCTACAAAATTTCTCCAAGATTTAGAATCTCTATTTTTTCTGACCTTATTGTCA
>NW_012148585.1:537676-538195 GCF_000956105.1 Propithecus coquereli
GTTTAAGGCTATTCCTAAACCTTAAGCATATCCTGGAACAGGCAGTGGCAGTCCTGGTGGGTAGAACAAACATATTAAATAGGTAATGAGGTGGTGGATATTTTTGAGCAACAGCATGCAGTAGGAGGGGCTTGCAGTGGAGATTCCAAAATCTGTGTGGTGGAGCTCTTGGGCATTTGACAGAATCCTGAGCTATTCTTTTAAAGTCCAAGATTATGCAATCCTTATCAGATAATATCTGACACATGAACAGAGATTTTTTTAGGTACATTGCTGAGGAAATATTTGAGTTTTCATCAACCAGGACAAAATGTAAGAATAAGGACCAAACTCTATAAAAAAGAGTGACATCCTAATTCTGCAAATAAAACTGAAATACAACCACCTCCCCAACCTAAAATTAAGTCTAAACAGTAACTTAACTTCCTTCCAGAAAAACTCAATATTCTATAATGGAAGTTAATACACTCTAGTCTTTATAAAATATCATCTCTAACATCTATATACAATAAAAATAGC
>NW_012148585.1:538245-540101 GCF_000956105.1 Propithecus coquereli
CAGAAGACAAGAGCATTTACTTTAACCTAGTGAAATTAGGGAGAAGAATGATATTTATTTATTTTTTATTGGTGTGCATTTCTTGTAGCAAGAAAATAACATCCAATCCTACAAAATTTCTCCAAGATTTAGAATCTCTATTTTTTCTGACCTTATTGTCAATGGCAAATCATTCCCATTTCTGTATTGAACAGTGACCAGAGAAAGATGAAGCAAAAACATGTGAAGAGCTCAACAGAAATTTGATTTGTTAGAATGTCCTTGAATGGGATGTTGTCAATGTAGGTATATTTCCATCCAAGAAGCATGATGTCTGCAATATAGTTATTACATAGTTACCACTAACTCAGTGAATATTATCATAGAATGGGAATCAGTTAAGAACTCAAAATGAGCAATGTCTTCAGCCACCACCACTGTAAACAAATTTTGCTTGCTTAATGCTGAGGAGCACTTGCTAACAAAACGATTAGTCATTCTTCTACAGCTTTGGTTATTTAGCACTTTAGTATCTCCTGGAACCAGAGCCCTACACAAAGGACAGCAGAACATTGTGAGTTTGGTGTTAGTGCTTCTCTTCTCATAGGCACACATATTGTTTCACATAACACTCGTATAACGAATTATGACATCTATAATTATTTCACTGTTTAAAGTGCACTTGTACCGTTAGGCACTGTAGGGGAGGCAAATTTTTCCTTTTCCTTTCTTAGGATAACATAAAGATCAACAGAAGACAGACATAGAAATGTATATATTACAAGTTTTATGTGACATGGGCGTCCTCCTGAGGAAACGAAGACCCAAAGACTTATATACTAAATTGTAGAAAGAATAATAGGTGTTGAAAATGTGACAAGGCAAAGGCACTTGGGCTAGAATGCTGAATGGAGAAGTGGCTGGGAAGATAAGGTTAATGTAACAAGGTTTGCTTGTACAAATTTCCCTTAGTCTCAGCTTCTTGTCCTTAACCATAAAAGCGATACTTTCCTTGCGGTCAGGAAGAAAAGGACATTTTTCACATAAGAATTTCATGTCCTGATTTTAAGAAACAGCATGAAGTTCAAAGTGATCTTCTTACACCTGCTGTTTTTCCGAGTGCTTTTAACTCAAAATAGTCAATATACCAGAGTGGCATATTTTGGGATGGCATATTCTTTACTCTTTCAGCACAAATACATTCAGGAAAGGTCCACAAATGTTCATTGCAATTGCTATTTAAAGACATTAAATCTGCCATTGTCCTTCTGGGTTTCTTGATAAGAGTGCATATCTTTGCATAAGAGCTTAATTCAAAAGGAAGCAAATGAATGGGCTATTCAGCAGATATATATTTTAGTTATATTCAACACCCATGAGACTTGTGATCACTCTTGATTTAATCTTAGTTTTATGCTGGAATAAGCACTAGATTATGACTCACAAGATCAGAGTCTGAGTCCAAATGGCAATATCAAATAAATGAGACCACGAAAATAATCATGTGAGGTCACAGCCCAATCTAGTCCTGAGATCTGGGATCTCTTCCCTGAAATTTCTGGGGCAGCTCTGTATTCTTATGCATTTCCTTTAGATTCTCACTAGTTCAAGTACATTTCTCTTACTTGTAGTTTTCATAGTAGAATTTCTCCAACTAGGTAAGTTATTTGAACCCAATGCTCACCACATAGTGTCCTATATATAGTTTTAGGCAAATCCACTACTAATAATATATAGAGAACAAATAAATGTCATTCTATTAATGATACTTAGAGACCTGACAAGAAGAAATCAGAGGAACATTTATAGGAACACAATTCAAATAGAAACCAACAAATATTGAAAGAAATGTACAAATTTTTATAATAAAGAGAATG
>NW_012148585.1:543606-544997 GCF_000956105.1 Propithecus coquereli
ATTTATTTTAATTATTTGATCTTTCTATGTTCTATTAATTCTCATTGTACTTGTTAAACAGTTATTAGGTTGGTGCAAAAGTATCTAGGCTCAAACACATCTTTATTAGTCAAAATAGGAACCATTACAATCAACACATTTTTGCCAACAAGAAATAAATTTATTCCTGCGGCATAAATATCCATACTTAGGGATTTCACGAACTCTTGAAAAGTATTTTCTGCATGCTGCTGTTGTGGAAGTGTTTTTCCTGCAAAAAGTTGTCAAGATGCTTGAAGAAAAAGTAGTCGGTTGGCGAGAGGTCAGGTGAATATGGCGGATGAGGCAATACGTTGTAGCCCAATTTGTTAAACTTTTGAAGTGTTGGTTGTGTGACATGCAGGCAGTCGGGCGTTGTCATGGAGAAGAATAGGGTGCTTTCTGTTGTCCAATGTCAGCTGCAGGCGTTGTCGTTTTCAGTGCATTTCACTGATTTGCTAAGCATACTTCTCAGATATCATGGTTTCTCTGGGATTCAGAGAGCTGTAGTGGATCAGACCAGCAGCAGACCACCAAACAGTGACCATGACCATTTTTTGGTGCAAGTTTGGCTTTGGGAAGTGTTTTGGAGCTTCTTCTTGGTCCAGCCACTGAGCTGGTTGTGGCTGGTTGTCGGAGAGAATCCACTTTTTGTCGTACATCACAATCCGATCAAGGAATGGTTTGTTGTTGCTGTGTACAAGAAGGGAAGACGACACTTCAAAACGATGATTTTTTTGATTTTCGGTCAGCTCATGAGGCACCAGCTTATTGAGCTTTTACACCTTTCCGATTAGCTTCAAATGCCGAGTGACTGTAGAAAGGTGGACCTGGAGTTCTTTGGCAACTTCTTGTGTAGTTATAAGAGGATCAGCTTCGATGATTGCTCTCAATTGGTCGTTGTCAACTTCCAGTGGCCAGCCACTTCCTTGAATATTCCTCAAGGTTAGTAAAACAAGAATCAAATAGTCTAAGTCATTTCTAACACTCACTTACTGAGATGTTCCACAATTCCCCATGGTGTGCATTCTCCTTTGCTACAAAGAGGCATAAACCTGACTTGTTCAAATACAGGCGTGTTCTTTGTGCTATTTTGTAGAGAGCATTGAATAAAAGAGAGAGAAGAGAAACACAAAGCAACTCAGAAGGAACAACTCAAAATAATCACAAGGATACTCAAAATTCTTAAAATTTTTGTTACGTATCACCAAAATCTCTAAGTCCCAGGATGTGTCCCTGAAATTCAACTCCTTCATGCTAGAATTTATTTTCGCAGATGGAGGATAGAGTACCTGGTCAATGCTGCTTTGGTGGAAGAGGGTTCTTCTCCAATACATCCCTAACTTTACGATCCATTATAAAAGAAATAAAAG
>NW_012148585.1:545047-546039 GCF_000956105.1 Propithecus coquereli
TTAAACATCTGAAACAATTCTTTTCCTTTAATAATCTTTATACATTCACTTGCAGAAAAATCTGACTATATCTTAGCCAAGAAAATTGGTTCAAATTGTGTAAAATTTAAGCTAGAAATATTACTGATTTACTTTATGAGAATACAGTTTGATACCAAATTATTTATCCTTAAATATATGTTGATTATTATTAGTGGCTTTATTTTTCTTCCAAAAAGAAATGCTATTTTATAAGTTAATTTGAAAGTCAGTATTTATATAAATATTACAAAATGATGTGCTAAACTTTCTGAAGTTAAAGCAAAAAATGTTTGCTCCTTGTTTAAGAGGAAAACATTAGTGGTGATTACTAAGCCCCTAACAGATTTTTTATATTTCTACTGAGAATCTTTTTTATGTATCATGGCCCTATACGTAAACTGATAAAAATGACAATCAAATTAAGGCACCTAGATTGTTATAACAAGTACTTATGGACTCCAAACGTGCTTCTAAAAGTTACCATGAGATTGGAATAAAGTCTGTATAACCTTTTAGTGCTTGAAAAGCACCAAATACATATTACCGTATATTACCTTATGCAGTGTTTGTGACTACTTGCTTTTTCACTATTTTTGTACTTTCAGAAAGGTTGAGTTAACCATACTCCTTTTATTCATAGCATACAAATAAATGTATTCCAGTTATGAGCTTACCTATGTACACAATAAAAAGTAGAAATCCAGCTTCATTATCTTTCACGTAGTATGAAATACCCTAATAGCATATATTAAAGTTATACATATTTCCCTGCCTTTATCATATAATATTCTTATATACACATAGATTTTTTTTCTTTGTTTACTCTATTTCATCGGTCTATTTGCTGTTTCTAAACTAGTTCCATATTGTTTTGATTACTAGAAATGTGTTGCATGTACTATAATATATGCTGTCATCTTGTCATTTGATAAAGTGAGACTTCCCTTTTCCTTTAAATTTTTATAGGAATT
>NW_012148585.1:555392-556286 GCF_000956105.1 Propithecus coquereli
ACTATAATTTCTTATGATTTTTAAACTTACCATCATCTTATTTGACATAATTCCCCTTTGTTTTTATTTAGATGTTTTCCTCCACCCTTCTAGGTTCTTTGATTGGGCTACAAATTAAATTGACGTAAGACAGATTAACAAGAGAAAAAAATATTTACCCACGTATGCACAGAAATCTCACAAAATACGAGACTCAAAGAAGGGCCATATAATTGAAGCTTATATAACATCTTGAGCTACAGAAAGAAATAGGGGCTTGGAGCTTTATCAGGGTGTGGAGACAAGTTATGGATGTGTGAGGGAAAGAAATGTGCGGTGCATAAATTTTGTCTTGCTATGCAGATAAAAAGTCTCTGGGGTAATAAAAGTTTTCTGAGAGCAGCCCTCTTCCTGAGACAGATATTTTACTAATGTAGATTTCCTTTATAGATATAGATTTACAAAAAGGCAGCTTTTCAGAGATACTCCTGTGCCTGTAGTTTTTCAGAATAACCAGCTCAAAATACACCAAATAAATGTAATTTGGGATGACATATCTGGTCTGCTACAGTTACATTTGGGGGGGTGTGTCCTGAGCCCCAACATTGTCATTTGTTTTAAAATAATGGTGGTGTGATTATATATGGATACTCTTGTACATATTATTAATAATTTATAACAATAATTTGTGATAGATATGATGGATATCATAGTCAATTGCTATTAAAATATCCTATAAAAGTAGCATTTATTTGAGGGATGCAGGGTAGTAACATCAAATAATTTATAAATATAATGCATTACATCAACACAAAGGGGAGAAGGTATTTACTTTTATAATATACACTTAAAAAATCACCTGACAAAATTCAGCCCTTATTCAATTGAGATGGATATAATTCATCTTTTTTATAA
>NW_012148585.1:556516-558276 GCF_000956105.1 Propithecus coquereli
TATTATTAATAAGTCAATTGTAAGGTAACTAGATATAAGAAAATTTTTTCCTATACGAACCATTATAATTTAGAAATGAAAATGAAAACAAAAAAAAAACGCACTTACAATAGTGTCCCAAACTATAAAACACTTAGAAGCCATTAATAACTAAAGGATAGCATTTATATGAGAAGCAGTATAAGATCTAAACAAATGGAAAGAGTTAACATGGTCCTCTGCGACACAATTATTAGATAAATTTTAACATGTTGGTAATATATTGTCCAGCTTTTAAATGCAATCAATCAAGTCTATATGAATTGTCCTGGAGTTAATTTTCTATGTATAATAATTTATGTGGTAAAAGTGTTTTGGAGAAATGGTATTATTTCTGTAAAAGGCAACTATGTAAGATGCTATTAATACTTAAAAGCAAACACTAACCATTTTCATGAAAAAAAATGAATGAATATGGTATCTTTAGGATAGTGGGAATTTGCACATATTTGCATAAGAGTGGTGAAAACCATGAAAAGATAGACTACTAGTTGTTAATCTTGGCGACTTTTTTACCTCAAGAAGGAAGAGACAAAAAGGAAACAAAATCATTAAAAAAACATGCGTTGTTCCTAAGGAACATTTGCGTGCAATGTATTTTCAGGTTTATCTAAGGTTGTAATTCTGTTTTTATTTTTTATTGCTTTCTTGTTAGCATTATCATTTAATCAACTTGTCCACTTTTGCATCCCATGCTACTGCATTTTGGTCTAATTTCTTCCTATGAGGAATACTATCATCATCGAAAATAATTCTCAATTTCCCTGGTTCAATTTGTGAAAGTTCAAGTTTACTTTCATGCAGTTTTCTGCTTCAATTGGACAGAAACAATCATCTCTATTGCTATTACTATAGCTATTTCTGTTACAATTTGTTGTTCCATGAATGTGTGAAATATGAAACAAAACTAGAGTTATTACTGGTCTCTTTTGAGAATAAGCTCTACAAAGTATTTCGTGATTATAATTTCCATTCCACAAAGCAAAATTCTAAAACAAATGAAAACCCAAGAATCCAAAATATCGCGTTTCTCAGCCAGAAGTGGTGTTTTCTGTTTCCTGTATTATGGAGATGAAGTTCATGAATAGTAAAAGTTTTAACAGTCAATCACATTATCTGCATCTGTTTTTCCAGCTGAATATTAGGAACTATCTTAACTGATATTGTTGAGGTCCCAGGATTTTCAACTTCTCCTACCTAGCCATCAGCTTTGGGAACTTGGAAATTAATCCCAATCTTACACCTCACCTAATTTTTACTGCTATCCTTTGGAATTATCTCCAGTGCTACTTCACCACCATTATATTAAATATTTGGAAACTACAGGCACTAGAAACATGTATTCATACATCTTTCTTTATTTCTCAATTATATCAAAATTTCAAGTAGCTCTTTTATTTTCTCCTAGATTTCCTTTCCTTATTTTCTCATCTTTAATTTTTGATTTAATAGTAATATTGTTTTATTATCAATTATTTTCTTTTCATTTTATTATTGTTTTTCACTGTCACTGAAATAGAATTGACAAATTTTAACATATATTTTCAGTGTATAAGAAGTTTTGATACGTACATACACTGTGAAATAATTGCCACAATCAAGCTAATTAACATGTCCATCACCACATACAGTTACCATTTTTGCATGCACGGTGAGAAAACTCAAGATCTATTCTCTTAACAAATTTCAAGTATGCATACAGCATTATTAACTATAGTCTT
>NW_012148585.1:558326-558892 GCF_000956105.1 Propithecus coquereli
CAGATACAATTTTATATTTTTCTTTCCAATTTTGATGTATTTAATTTCTATTTCTTGACTAATTGCTCTGGCTAGAACTTCCAGTACTATATCGAATAATATATTGGCAAGACTAGGCATCCTTACTTTGTGCCTGATCTTAGAGAAAAAACTTTCAGCCTTCACCATTGAATATGATTTTGACATATGTATCATTTATGATGCTTAAGCACATTCATTCTATATCTAATTTGTTGAGAATTTTCATCATGGAAAGATGTTGAATTTTATCAAATGCTTTTTATGTGTGTATTGAGATGATCATGTGGTTTTTATCCCTTATTCTGCTACTATGGTATATCACATTTTTGATTTGTTTATGTTGAAACAGCCTTGCATATGAGGGGTAAACCTCACTTCATCATAATGAATGATTCTTTTATCGTGCTATTAAATTTGGTTTGCTAATATTTTATTGAGGTTTTTTATATATACATATATTAGGGATATTGGCCTATAACTTTCTTTTCATGTAGTGTCCTTGTCTGGCTTTGATATGAGGGAAATACCAGCCTTGTAAAATGAGT
>NW_012148585.1:558942-560213 GCF_000956105.1 Propithecus coquereli
TACAGTTACCATTTTTGCATGCACGGTGAGAAAACTCAAGATCTATTCTCTTAACAAATTTCAAGTATGCATACAGCATTATTAACTATAGTCTTACTATAGTAAAAGAACTAGAATTAAAAGTGAAGCCTGAAGTTGTGACTGAACTGCTATAATTTCATGATAAAACTTGAACACATGAGGAGTTGCTTTTTATGGATGATTAAAGAAAGTGGTTTTTTGAGACAGAATCTATCCCTGATAAAGATGCTGTGAACATTGTTGAAATGACAAACAAGTATTTAGAATATTACATAAATTTAGTTGACAAAGCAATAGCAGGATTTGAGAAGATAGAATCCGATTTTAACAGAAGTTCTACAGTGGATAAAATGCTACCAAAGAGCATTCATTACATGCTGCAGAGAAATCTTTTGTGAATCAAAGATTCAACCCATGTGGAAAACTTCATTGTTGTCTTCTTTTAGAAAACACCATCCTGCTCAGTCAACAGCCATCAACATGCAGGCAAGATCCTCAATCAGCAAAAAGATAGCAACCCAGTGAAGGCTCAGATGATTGTTAGAATTTTTTAGCAATAACATGATTTTAAATTAAGGTGTGTATGCCGTTTGTTAGACATAATGTTATTGCATACTTAATACACTAAATTGTGGTGTTAATATAACTTTCGTACATGCTGGAAGACCACAAAATTTGTGTGACTCACTATTTGTGATGTTCACTGTATTGCAGGGGTTAGAACCCAGCCAGCAGTATCTCCTGTATATAGATATGCCTGTGTATAGACACAGATATATGATATATGACACATATATGTATATCACATTTCTTTACCCATTCGCATGTCAATGAATGTTTAGATTAGATTGTTTTCATATCTTGACAATTGTAAATAATGCTGCAGTGAAAATGAGAGTGTAGAAATTTCTTCGAAGTACTGATTTTATTTCCTTTGGATATATGGTCAGTAGTGGGATTGCTGGATCATATATTAGTTATATTTTTGTTTGAAAAAACTATATACTGTTTTTCATGTTTGTACCAATGTACATTCCTATCAACAGTGGACAAAGTTTCTTTTTTCTCCATATTCTTGCAAAAATTTTCATCTTTTGTCTTTTTAATATCATTCATTCTAACAGTAGTGAGGTAATATCTCACTATGGTTTTGATTTGTATTTCCCTAATGATTAGTGATATCTAGCCCCTTTTCATATATCTGTTGGCCATTTGTATGTGTTCTTTTGAGAAATGCCTATTCAATTTCT
>NW_012148585.1:561177-564091 GCF_000956105.1 Propithecus coquereli
TAAATGTTTAATAGAGTTCAACAATGAAGCCGTCTGATCCTGGACTTTTCTTTAATGGGAGACTTTTTATTACTGATTTGATTTCCTTATGTGATATTGTTCTGTCCATATTTTCTGTTTCTTCATGATATAGTTTAGGTAGGTCATATGATTCTAGAAATTTATCCATTTAAGTTATCCAACTTTTTGGGGTATGATTGTTTATAGCAATCTCTATAATCCTTTATATTTCTGTAGTATCAGTTGTAATGTCTCCTTTTCCTTTCTGATTTTCTTTGAGTCTTTGCTTTTGTTTTCTTAAAGTCATTAAACACTTGCCAATTTTGTTTATTTTTTTCAAAAAACTACCTCTTAATTTTGTTGATCTTTTCTATTATTATTCTATTAATAGTTCCTACTCTCTTTATTTCTGCCCTGATCTCTTTGTTTTCTTCTACTCGTTTTTGGCTTAGTTTGTTCTTTTTCCATTTTCTTGAGGTGAAACATTAGGTTGTTTATTTGAGATCTTTCTTTTCTCCTTATGTAGCTATTTAGAGCTATAAAGTTTCCTGTTCTAAATTTTTTTCTGTTCATAAGTTTTGATATGTTGTATTTTCATTTTCATTTGTATCAAAATATTTTTTATTTTCCTCTTGATTCCTTTTTTGACCCATAGTTTGTTCAGGATTGTGTTGTTTAATTTCTGTGTTTGTGAATTTTCTAATTTTACTCTTATTACTAATTTCTAGTTACATATCATTTTGGTTGGAAAGGACATTTGATGTGATTTCTTACTTTTTAAATTTGTTAAGACTTGTTTTGTGGCCTAACACATGATCTGTCTTGGAGAATGTCATTGTGCGCTTGAGAAGAATATGTATTCTGCTGCTGTTCGGTGGAATCTTCTGTTTATGTCTCTTACATTTGTTCCGTAATGGTGCTCAGGTCCACTGTTTCCTTATTGATTTTCTGCCTAGATGACCTACCCATTGCCAAAGTACGGTATTGAAGTCCTCTGCTATTATTGTTTTTTGTTTATTTTTCCCTTCAGTTTTGTTAATATTTGCTTTATATATTCAGGTGCTCTAATATTAGATGCACCTATATTTATATTAATATTGTATGTCCTCTTAATGAATTGACTCCTTCATCATTATATAATGATATTATGACAATTTTTACTTAAAATCTATTTTATCCACTATAAGTATAGCCATTCTTACCTTTTTTGGTTACAATTTGCATCTCTTCACTTCAAAGCTATGTGTGTCCCTAAAGTTAAAGTGAGTCTCCTTTAGGCATCATGTAGTTGGATCTTGTTGTTCTTTAGTGCATTCAACCACTCTAAATCTTTTGATTGGAGAATTTTATCCATTTAAAGTAAGTATTAATAGATATGGACTCACTATTGTCATTTTGTTAATTGTTTTATGACTGTTTTGTAGTTCCTTTTATTTTTTCCTTTCTTTCCCTTTTTCTTCCTTCCTTGTCTTTTGATAATTTTTTTTTTTTTTTTGGCAGTGTTATGCTTTGATATCTTTCTGTTTATTGTTTGTGTAACTATTGCACGATTTATTTTTGTGATTACTATGAGGCTTACACAAAACATCTTGTAGTTATAGTAGTCTGTTTTAAGGAGAAAACTACTTAACCTTAATACTATACAAAAACATAAAGCATGAAACTATAAGAAGAAAATGTTGGAAAAACTTTTGTAGATATTGGCATAGGCAAAGAGTTTATAAAGAAGACCCCAAAGGCCATGACAGCAACAACAAAAATAAATAAATGGGATCTGATCAAATTTAAAAGCTTCTGCACAGCCAAGGACACTATTATGAGAGCAAACATACAACCTATAAAATGGGAGAAAATATTCATATGTTACACATCCAATAAAGGCCTGATAACTAGAATCTATATAGAACTCAGGAAAATCAGCAAGGAAAAAATCAAAGAACCCTATCAAAAAGTAGGCAAAGGACATGAACAGAAACTTTTCAAAAGAAGATAGACTAATGGCCAACAGACATATGAAAAAATGCTCAACATCTCTAATCATCAGGGAAATGCAAATCAAAACTACAATGAGATATCACTTATGTCCAGTGAGAATGGACTTTATCAAAAAGTCCCAAAACAATAAATGTTGGCATGGATGAGGAGAGATGGGAACACTCATACACTGCCAGACGGGAGTGTGAACTAGTACAACCTCTGTGGAAAGTCATATGGAGATACCACAAAGAGCTACAAGTAGAACTACTATTTGATACAATAATCCCATTACTGAGGATCTACCTAAAGGAAAAAAAAGACATTCTATAAAAAAGACATCTGCACTTGAATATTCATAGCAGCATCATTCACAATTGCAAAGATGTGTAAAAAACCCAAATGCCCCTCAATACATGAGTGAATTAATAAAATGTGGTTCTTGTACACCATGGAGCACTACTAAGCCACAAAAATCTATGGTGATCTAACTTCTTGTATTATCCTGGGTAGAGGTGGAGGCCATTCTACTAAGTGAAGTATCCCAAGAATGGAAAAACAAGCACATGTATTTACCATCAAATTGCTATTAACTGATCAACACTTAAGTGCACATATAAGTAATAATATTCATTGGGTGTTGGGCAGATGGGAATGAGGAGGAGGGGATGGGTATATACACACCTGTATATATAGCTGTGGTGCACATTGTCTGGGGGATGGACACACTTGAAGCTCTGACTGAGGAGGGGGAGGCGGCAAGGGCAATATATGGACTCTAATCTTTATGATGTTTGACTATATACTTACCTTTACCAGTGAGTTCTATACTTATTTGAATAAGCTTTCTGTCCCTTTCTCTTTCTCTGCTCCTTCTGCAACTTTCATGTTTATTTTGGTTTACATCCTGCGCCTTAAGTTAGGTAGGTTTTCTTCCTCA
>NW_012148585.1:566968-571365 GCF_000956105.1 Propithecus coquereli
AGTGAATTTTTCTTCCAAGTCCTGGATATTTTTTTTTTGTGGTTTCTTTGTGTTGGTTATTCATTTTTTCTTGCATATCATTCAGTTTTCTTACAATCCATGTTTGAAATTCTTCCGTTCTTTTAGTGTTCTGAGTTTCATTAGTGTTCATTTCTGGGAAGCTGTTGTTCCTCTTTGGGGGTGTGCTTTCTGTTTGAGTCTTCATACTTCCAGAGTTCTTTCGCTGGTTCCTTCCCATCTGGATCAGTTGTTCCTTCTTGCCTTTAAATTTTCGTTTTGGATAATGACACACCCTGCTTAGTCTCTGAGCCAGTAGGTGGTGTTTGTGGGTGAGATTTGACCACACCCTTTATGATGACTCAGTAGATGCAGTAAAAGGGTAGGATGATCTCCCTGTCTGTAGGTGGCACTTTCAGGGAGGAGCGAGATGCAGTACTGTTTTTGGTCCTGTAGCTAGCTCTTGTTCCTCTAGAGAGGCCGTCTTGTGCCTCGGGTGGTGGGTGGGGCCCTGGGATTTCCAGGTGTGTCCTTATTCTCCACCTCAGTGGGGTCAGGACAGGGAGTGAGTCTGGGTGGGGCTGGGTTGGGTAAGCCTGCCCTCAGGCTCCACAACTGCTGTTAGCAGAGGTCAAAGGTCTGCTCTTTGTTTCTGTGTAAAGCTGCCTGGAGGGCCTGAAATGGCTCCACTCAGCTGAAAAGCTGGGCTTGCGGGGTGGGGCTGTCCAAGAGCCACACTCTGGAGCAGGTCGCACTCCCGTCCACCCTCTCCCTCTCTGTGACCTCTCCCAGGCCTCTGCCAGCAAGCGGGACCTCCAGCTGATGGATCTCCCCTGGCTGTGACCTGGGCCGGGAGGTTCCCTACTCAGGATCGCAGCCCTAGCTGGGTGCACAGCCCTCTTTTGGGAGGAGGGTTGCCGCTCCGGCATGCTGATCTGCCCCTGAAGGCACACATTCCTCAGTAGGCTCTTTCACAGATCTCTCTTCTGTGCCCCAGGACAGTGCAATCGTGACTTGTGTGTACGGGGTCTGGTCTGCAGGCCTGTCCCCTGGGCCCTGGAGATCAATCCATGACCCTTTCAGGGGGAGGGGTGCTGGTCTTGAATCACCTACAGGGTGCCCAAGCTGGATCAATTTGCCCCACTCTCCTGGAGTCCCCCAGCAAGTAGCACCTGGGAGAGCTGGTGGGTAGGGAACTCGCAGTCTGAGTACCCCTCAGTCTGCTGTAGGGCCCCAAAAGGAAGGGTCCCGTTCCTTGGAGATGCCTCCATGTTATGGTTAATTTGTCTCTCTGGGCACCTACGGGTAGGGAGGGGGAAGAAGAGAATGGAGCAGGATGGCATCTGCCGATAGATAGGCTTGGGTCTGCGCCCGGGGAGGTGTCCCGAGGGGGCTGGGAGCCCGGCACTGAGTCCGCAAGAGGGCACTGCTCCCTGGCGGCAGCCGTCTCTGGGCTGGTGTGGGCAGGTCTCTCCAGCCCCTCAGGAGCCACCAGCAGTCCCAGATGCAAGGGAGGGGGAAGTTAACCGCTCCACCTACCCTTGTCGCTGGTCTCCAAGCCTCTTGTTCAAGTTCTCCTCTGCAACGTCTTCCCGTGGAGTCTCCTGTAGTTTCAGGCACCCTTCCTTCCGACCTTCACCCAATCTACGTTTCTCTGCTAGCTTATTTTTTTCTCTTTCTTCTAAAATTCGTCTTTTTTGCAGAGACACTCTGACTGGCGGGTTTTATTGTCCGCCATCTTGGCTCCTCCCAGTTGCCAAAAATCATTTTGATATTTATTACAATCTTGAATTTGAAAATCATTAGAATCTTTCAGCATAGTTTTATTTTAATAGAATTCAAGAATTGCATAAATCAATGATCAAAGCTAGATTGATTATAACCGACCATCATTTCTGAAGAATCGTATGGATGATTCATGAGTAAAAATGTAACTTTTGTTAGAATGAGGGTTTAGTATTTTAGAGTCCTTCGTTAAATAGGCAACAGGCTTCTTACCTCAATATTTTCCTCTTTACAATCTTGGTAAATGGCTTGTCCCATGAATTCCTTGTGGGTTTCTGATTTGTTCTGCTACTACTATTTGTAAGATGTAGGAAGACAAAGTAAATATTGTACCTATACACTGAAATTTATGTGTTCTATCTGCCCAAATAATTTATTCCAAGATACATCTAATATATTTTAGGTTATGTTTGTGACATTGTGAATAAAAACTAATCATTATGTGTGTATACAAGTGTTCTAAACACTGGCTAAGAAATTCAAATGCATTATCTCATCTTATTTTTATAGCAACTATATTAGGTCATTTGGAATTATTTTCCAATGATTATTACTTCTCATTTCTAAATGCAAACTGCCTGTCCAGATTCCTTCATTTATAGCTTTCTATTAGGTTCTGAAAATAGGAAACACTAACAAAATATGGAAAAACAATAAAAAGAGACAAGAGAATTTCATCAATATGTTAGCTTGTTCTTCCTATTCATAATGTCTTAGTAGTGGCAGTTGATTGCAGCCTCCAGATTCTTTCAACACTCAAAGAAATAGCCTCATTGCACCATCCAAGTGGTTTTCTCAACATCTGGGTAGTGTGCCCTAGTAAGAAGTCAGAATCACTGTCCACTCATCCAGGTACTTTCCAGATCTCATAATCCCAAGGTCTTTCATTTTCTTCTTGTTTTATTAAACTATAACATACAGAAAAGTGGAGTGTCATAGTGTACATAGTAAATGAGCTTGGAGCTCATTGAATTTTAAAATTGCGAATACTCATGTAACCAGCATCAAAATAAGAAGATACAACCTTGTTAATGATCTGGAATGTCACTACTTTCTTCCTGTTACTACATTCTACCAAGGGTAACCACTATCCTGACATTTAACAGCATAGATTGGTTCTGTTCATTTTTGTACTTTATAAAAATGAATCACTGTATCAGTACAGATACATTTTGTTTCAAGCAGAGAAACAAAACCAGTATTGTATGTGTATGTATATGTGTGTGTGTGCGCGTGCGCGCGCGTGTGTGGGTGTGTGTATGTGATTTATTGCAAGAAATTTGCTTACATGATTGTGTAGGCTGGCCAGGCATGTGTCAAATCCTTAGGTGAAGATCTTCTTAATATAAAGGGCAAACTGGAACTCAGGCATGAGCTAAAACTTCAGTCCATAGGCAGAGTTTCTTCTTCTTCAGAGAAGCCTCAGTTCTGTTCTTGAGTACACTGCATTGATTGAATCAGGCCCATCCAGATTATCTAGGAAACTTTCTCTTAGTTAAAGTCAACTAATTTTGACTTTAATCACATCTATAAAATACCTTCACAGTAGCACGTATATTACCATTTGATTGAGTGCAGGGGACTACAGCCTAGCTAAATTGACACATAAAACTGATCATCACACTCTCGTTCTGGCTTCTTTTGCTCAACATTATATTTGTACAATTTATTTCTTTTGCCTTGTTTTCTTATGCTTCATTTAATCTCATAACTGTAAAATATTTTATTGTGTGAATATAGCACAATTTATTATTCTATCCTAGTATCATTGGGCATTCAGGTAGGTTCCAGTTTAAAAATGCCATGAATTCTGCTGTTAGGAAAAATTTATCGCATGTTTTTTGGTAAACAACTTATATGACTATCTGTTGGAATGCACCTAGGAATGTAATTGCTAAGACATAAATTCTGTAAATGTTCAACTGTTTTACAAAGTACTTGTGTCAATTTACATTCCCAAAAACAGTGTATTAAAATTCAATTTTCATATTGTCACCGATTCATATTTTACACACATTTTTATATCCATGTGGGGTGTGTGTGTGTTTGTGTGTCTCCTTTTAGTTACAATTTGCAATTCCTTAATCACTGAGGAAGTTAGTGATATTTTGGCAATTTGCATGCTCTGTTTTTAAAGTGTCTGTGAGAGTCCTTTGCCTATTTTTTCTATTGGCCTTACTGGCTGTTTTTCTTTAAGAGTAGTAGTTTTTTGTACTTTCTGAATATGAGATTTTTGTCAGATATATGTCCATCTAACTAGTTACATATCATCTATCTATCCGTCTATCTTCTATTTATCATCTATCTGTCCATCTACCTATAGTAAATACATTTCTTCTTTCTATGGGTTGCATTTCTACTTTCTATTAAGAAAAGAGAGGTTCATAATTTCAATGTAAATCAATGTATTACTTTGTCTTTTATGGTTAGTGACTCTTGTGTCATGTTTAAGAATTTTTTGCCTGCATCAAGGTCATGAAAATCTTCTCCTCTAAAAAAAACTTTGTTGTTTAAATTTCACATTTGGGTGTAATCCATTAGAGATGAATTTTTATGAATGATGTGAAGCAATGCCAGATAAGATTAGTCATGTTTTTATTTATATAGATATCTAA
>NW_012148585.1:574040-575956 GCF_000956105.1 Propithecus coquereli
GCTTTCTAGATTTTCATTACTATGTATAATTTTAACTTTAAAAAATGTTACAATTATTCCTTTGCATAGTCAATATTTATTTATATCATCCACATAATTGTCCATTTTGATGTTCTTTATTCTCTCCTACATTTCCGCATTTCTATTTGTGTTTTTAAAACTTGAATGTGGTAAACACATTTACTGAGTTCTTAAAATTTTAGATATTTTTTTATTTCTAGGACGTTCATTTGATATTTTATAGAGGATTTCAATTTTCTGTTGGGAATCTCCATCCTTTCATCTATTTTGCCTTTCTTTTTTTCAGTCCCAGAGCCAAATGCTTTTCTGATAGGCTTGTTTCTTTGTTACTGAAATTCATGTAAATGGAACAGTATAAATTCTACTTCCTGAAATGTGATTGTTTTTACACAACAAAATCTTGTTCAGATACGTTCAGGTACTAACTGGTATCAGTATTTTATCCTTTTGAATTGCTGAATAATATTCCAATGCTTATATATAATGTATGCGTTTTTCTTTCTTTTTTTGGTCCTCTTTTTAATGGATATTAGATTTTTTTTAATTTTGTTATTTTGAATAACATTTCAATTAGCATTCTTGAAAAGCATTTTTCCATTTCAAACATGTACTACACTTTTAGTAAAAAGAAGTTTATATTTTTCTTGAGTAAACTCCTACAGAGGAATTGTGGGATGATAAGTTTACTGCATGCTCAATTTTATTATGACACCGGCAGTATATGAGAATTATCATTGCTTTGTACCCTCTGCTATCTGTGATATCACTGATCTTTTATTTTAGTAATTCTAGCAACTGTATAATTATATGACATTGAATTTTAATTTATCTCAAGGATTAAAAATGCTGAGCATCTTTTCTTTCTATAGGTTTATTTTGAAATAAGTTGTATGTACACTTGAAAAAATATCTAATCATCAGTTGGTAAGCACAGTATTTTAATACATCTGTTAAGTGAAGTTAGTATTGTTCTTTGATTCTATGCCCTTACATCATTTTGTATGTTTATTACTTCATCTACAGAGCGATATATTTCAAAATCCCCAACTAGAATTAAGGAGCTACTTTCTTTCTGAATGTTTATTAATTTTTGCTTTATATATTTTGAAGTTATATTATTTATTGCATATATATTTATTATGCTTATGTATTACTTAAAAATGTACTTTTTATTTATATTAAATATCTCTCTTATCTCTATTAGTATTCCTTGCCTTAAAATCTACTCTAATATATACTATTTTTCTTTTGGTTAGTATCTGTGGGAAGGGAAATATTAAACTGTAAGTTTGTAATTCATTCTTTTTTCCTAAAGGAGAATGTTTATGGGAAATAAAACAATCAAACAACACAGGTTAATCTTGTAAACATGCTAACAACAGACCTACTGGAAAACAAAGGAACATATTTGCTAGTGAAAATATCCTTATCTATGGAATACTTTTAGGAGGACATGAGTAGTTGCCTAGACTTTCTTATGGTAAAAAATCCTGAAATCTATGGATTGCCAAGATATAATTCTCTGTAAACTATAATAAAATATACATAATTATCCCTATATAAAATGAAGTTGTTTTATCACTGCAACTGTTCTCTTCTGTATAAGTGATAGGAAGCCCTGAAATCACTTAGAGACCTTGTATGCTAAACTAAGTCAGAGTACATCCAATGTAGTAAGAAAGGACTAAGGGAGCTATGTTGTTAGAACTGGACCTGTTTCACTTGTCCTTATCCTTGGATCACTTACATCCTTTAAAAATATTATTAAAGATCTATCTTGACTGGTAAAATAATTCTATTTCATGTGTCTGTTTTGACAATAAAATCTTTTGGATAACTTCAGTTTGCAAGAACAAACCTTTTTCAATTCTTGTACCTTTTTATCACAAATATTT
>NW_012148585.1:576006-577089 GCF_000956105.1 Propithecus coquereli
AGAATATTTCCTATTTCAAACTAAAAATAGGTTTAGTTTGTCATTTTCCTATCCTGTACAAGTACCACAATATCTTAATTATGATGGGTTTATATTGGTTTCAGTACTCTGATAGACTATTAAAAGTCTTTTCTTTCTCATGATTGCCATGGTTATTTTTTGCTTATGTATTTAGATAGAATCAGCATATCATTTTCTTTCAAAAATAAAAGCCATATGGTATGTAATTATTGTGCTGCATCTATGAATATATATTTTTCTTTATTTTAAATTTTTATTCTTGTATATTGTTGGATAAACAGTGTGTAAATAAATATTACAACTATGTTCATGTCAGATTGTTCTGCAATTTTCTTTGTTGTTAATCTACTTGTGAAGTACTGATATGGAAGTGATGTTGGCCCAACAAGATAGGAGTTATAAAATATTCCTCATTATGATATTCTCTGGAAGTGCTTTATATAAGATTGGTGTTATTTCTTTCTTAAATATTTGGAAGAATTAATGAAGCTATTTGGGCTTCTGTATGTGTGTATATGGATGTAAGTTATTAACAATATATTACATTTCTTTAACAGAAAGTAGACTATCAAGATTTGTTCTGTTTTGTTTTCTGGATAACATAATTATTTTGAAGTGTCCATACATTTAATCCAAGTTGTCAACTTTTCAAATTTGTTATTATAAGCTGTTTATATGTTCTCATTACAATTGCTGATATTCTCTACACCAGTCTTGAATTTCTTTGATTTCTGTGCTTATCTTTGTTTCTCCTCTGCATTCTTTAACATAGAGGATTTGAGGTTTTTCATTTCATAGTTTAGTGAGTTAGAAGGTAAATCACTGAGTTTCAGCACTTTTCTTTTCCAATATATGCATTTAGTCTACGGCCGCACCGCCCTGAGCGCGCGGGACCCTGTCTGACCTCGGAAGCTAAGCAGGGTTGGGCCCGGTTAGGATCTTGGATGGGAGTCCAATATATGCATTTGGAATGATACATTTTCCTATACTTTCATTTTAGCTGCAAACCACAATCTTTTATATATTGTACTTATTTATCATTAATGTCATAGTATTTTCTAA
>NW_012148585.1:587764-589220 GCF_000956105.1 Propithecus coquereli
TGAAACTATGTGTGCTCGTGTATGTGTTTAGATGTGTTTTGTGTATGTACATGTATTATATGTCTATGTTTTACCAAAATTGACTTATAAATAAAAAGAGCTCTCATAAATCAAATAAATAAACCCAAACGTATAGTTCACACGAATTTAGTAATCTTTGTAAACAAGCTAGTTTTTAAAAATAATTGATAAATTAGCAATAAAAATGTCTTCAAAATTGTCAGTATAAGTTTTGCCTGGATTTACTGGTCATTTTTATATTTGAAGGTGTCAAGATTTGACGCAAATGTTATAAAACTCAAAACCCAGCAAAAACAAAATAACCAGTGTTTGTATGATTTTTTTGATAAGTAAGACCAATTAAATAGTAGTGGTTTAATAAAAAAAGCTAAATATTTTGCACTATTGGCAAAAATATCCATGTTTTTAAGGTTCTTAGTAAAAATGTAGGCATGCCTACACAAAAATAAGTGTCAATAAGTTAGAATAAATAACACATCAAATAAATAAGAGCACGAAACCAAAAACTTATGGTCAAAGGTTTATGAAGATTGTTTTGGTCTCTTTGGAAAGATACACACAAAATCTGTTTCTAACTCATTCTCTCTGTCTTCTGATATTAACAGTACTGTTAGGGATTTAAAGCTGCCCCAGGAGCTGTGGTTACAAGAGCTTGAATCGAATTGGAAGCTTCAGTTGTCTCTTTGGTCTGGCTCTCTCTTGAGTTGTTCTGAGTACTGACTGCAAGCTAGTCTGTTATGTGTACTTTGTGTTGCCATAGGAAAGGGCTTCGTCTAGAAAATTTCTTTTAAAAATCCTTGAACTGTTAATTTTTGCATAGTAATTTATTTGAAAAGGAACAAAATGGTTATTCTTCGAATCCAAAGAGAATCTCAAAACAATCTTATTCCTTGGAAGTATTACATGTAATTGAATTTACACTTAAATAGAAAAAGGTTTTGAGACCAATTAGATTAGTCTAATAGCTTGATCTTGATCTTTATGTAACAAAAATGTTATGACTTTGTGTCATTATTTGAGATGCTAAGGATTGATGTTAGAGGTTTATGTGGTATCCAGTCAAATGATGTCATGTCAATAGATTTTCTTTTTGGATGTTGGTATTACAGAAAGATCAAATTATTTAACATCTTTAAGCAGGATGTGTTCTAAAACTTCTACTGAATTTATATAACTTAAAGATATTATAGTATTCAGAATAGCAAGTCTTACTAGAATACTTACGTTTTTATCTTGGCTTTTTTTTTTTCAGTTCAAAGGTAATAGTTAAAACTATATTTTGTGATTGTTTCTTTGTATTTTAAAATCCTTTTTTTCTCTTTTCTCCAAATTTTGTTTATGAAAATGTGTAGACATTAAATTTGTTTAGAAGTCGAATGACTTTGTTGAGGGTACAATTAATCACGATTGTTTGTATATCTAATATTCACATGCT
>NW_012148585.1:590182-596308 GCF_000956105.1 Propithecus coquereli
TTCTCATGTCTGATAAATTCTGGTACACTTTTCATGAGGTTTAACTTCAAAGTTCTTATGAGTTTCCCATAAGAAAAAACAATTGCGCTCAAGAAGGTTTTTCTTTACCTTTTGGTAACTGGCCTAAAAGATAAAGATTTTGTGTTTTATCAAGGTAATTCCCATGTTGTCCTTACTAGGTTTTTGATTACTTGGGAAAACTGAGCTTTAAAAGTTAAATTGATTATCACTCTTGGTTAAACGAATCGGTATTATTTTACAACAACCTGTGATTCTGATTTAATCAAACCTTCTGAGCTTTTTAACATCTTTGACAAAAGTCCTCAAAATCTAGATAATTTAAATGTTTAGCTACCTGTAAGCTTCTTTTTTCCTGTCATTGTCAGAACTAGGCAGGACTTTTAATCCTTTTGGCTAAAATGTTGTTAATTCTTTAAAGAGACTACAAAAAATAATTCTGATGCAAGAGTCTCTAAATCTTTAGCTTAAACAGTTTTACCAAAATGCTTGTCTTTTGTATAGCAAATCCCTACGAGTCTGACAGTAATTCAATGCATATAGATAAGTTAATTTTATAATTTTGCTTTTAGTGTTTGGTTGTTTTGCTCCTTATGTTGCTTAAAAGGTTTTAAAGGTTCATAAAATGCATGCCCACCTCCATTCCTGTCTGGCTTGGAATATTTAACTGGCTATAAGCCTTTTCACTTTAAATCTCTTGGAAACAGGGCTGGTAGCCACACCACCCTGGCAAAGATGGGACCAAAAAAAATTGGCCATTAATGCTGCCTCTGGGAAATATTGGCCTAAGGTATGTGTGGGGGGGTGGAATATAAACTAAAATAAAATCCTAGGCACTACCCCCCACTGACTAATTGGATACACTCTTGGCTAACGTGACCCCACCAATAAAAACCTTTAAAATAGAGTTGCTGGCCATAAGAGGAAGGAAGATCAGATACACCTCATTATACTCCTATTCTGCCAGTCAAAAAAAAAAGAGAAAAGAAACCTGGAATCCAGGAATATTGGTTTATTCAAGATCTAAGAGCAGTAAGTCAAATGGAGGATATTCTTCGTGTGGTACCTGATTCTTACACCTTCCCTACCACTTTACCTGGAAATTTTGCCTAGTTTTCAGTAATAGGTTTAAAAAGATGCTTTATTTTGCATTCCTCTTGTTTCTAAATTCTAAGAACCATTTACTTTTGAATGGGAAGACTTAAAGTCTAAAGGCAAATTCCAGTACTGCTGGACTGTCCTTCCTTAGGGGTTTTAAAGCTCCCTAAAAATCTCTGGAAAAATTTTGGTCAGAGATTTGAGGGACATAGTTTTGGGCGAAGGAACGATTCTGCATTATATAGACGATATCCTGATAGCCAGTGAGACAGAAGCTAAATCAAGGCAACATGCCATAATTGTATTAAATTTTCCTGGCTGACAAAGGGTATAAAGCATGTCAGCAAAAGCTCAGATCTCACTTCCCACTGTCAAATACTTTGAATTGTCTCTTGGAACTTGGAATCTCCTTCCAAATTGGAGCGAGGCTGTAAACCGAACAGCGAGCAGTCCTTACTGTCAGGTTTCAGTCTGAAATATCAGTTCTTGGTGCGCTCGAGGCTGAAAATGACCAGACACACCAAAGTAAGGCAAGCATGAAATTAGATTTATTAAGGAGAGAAAGATAGGATTATAGAGTAAGTGCAAAATAGGTTTATAGAGCAAGATACGTACGCCACAGATGATAACTGGAACCATTGTCTCAGCGAAGAGAGAGAGCAAAAAAGGGTTTGATTATGGCCTCAATCTTGTTTTATAGTGTCCAAATTGGGACCTCCCTCGTGGCTCAGACATCACCATGGATCCAGTCTGATCAGACAGTTGGGAGTTATGTGATCTGAGTCTTATTATGCATACAGATTTCCCATGAGCCTCTCTGAAAGCAGGTTGTTCTAGGTCACTTCCTGGACTCTATTATACCTATGCTGTTTGGCCTATGGGCTAGAGGGTCCTCTGCATTCTTTTGCAGTTGATGTGCTAAGTTCTGATTGCCAGATCCGTAGGGTGTTCCCTCCTATTCCAGGTGTGTCAGTCACTCCGGACAGGATTAATGTGGGGCAGAACCAAGATAAGGGCCTGGGGCCCACCTTTGTCCTTCTTCCTATGTAGGACAATTGCACCAAGGTAACAGCACTCACTTTCATGCCTAGGAGACCCATAATCCATCACTACTTACCTAACATTACCACCTACAAAGAGTTGTGAAAATTCTTGTGTGTGGCCAGGTTTTTTGACATATTTAGATTCCTAACTTTAGGCTAATAGCAAAACCCATAAAGCTTTAAAAGGAGAAGAAAAAGAACCCATTATTTGGACTGTGGAATGCCACAAGTCTTTCTTGACTATTAAAGAAAAATTAATGACTGTTCATTAATTTTTTGTTTTGACTGTTTTGACTTGTTCATTCAAGAAAGACAAGAAACTGGTCCAGGGTATTGACACAAACTTTTGGAGATCATAAGCAACCTATGGCTTATTTTTGTAAGCAACTGGATGTAGTAACAAAAGGATGGCCAATTTGTTTGAGAGTGGTAGCTGTTACTTGTGATATTTTACAAGAAGCTGAAAAATTTACCCTCAGCCACTAGTGACTATTCACACCACACATTTTGTGTCATCCCTACTAGAACAAAAGGGAGGCTTTTGGTTAACAGCTGAGCAGTTGGGTAAATATCAGGTTACTTTGTTAGATAATCCTAATAAAACTCTGAAGGTAGTGTCCACCTTAAGTCCAGCCACCTTGGTGCCTACGGATTCTTATTCCCCAGTCCATCATTGCATTTAAATTATTGACCAGGTGTATTCTAGCCATGCAGATTCACTTGATCAGCCCCTGATGGACCCAGTTGAGGAGCTCTTTATGGATGGAAACAGTTTTATGAAACAGGAGTAACACAAAGCTGGGTATGCTGTGGTCACTGGCCAACAGGTAATAGAGACACAAGCCCTCCCTCCTGAGACTTCTTCCCAGAAGGATAAATTAATTGTACTAACTAGACTGATTTTAAGGATGCCTTTATGGTGGTACATATTTATAAAGCTATTTGGAAGAAACAAGGGTATCTTACCTCTGGAAACAAGAAAATTAATTATAGACCACACATTCTCGAGTTATTGAAAGCTATTTTACTGCCCAAGGAGGTAGCCATCAAGCACCGCCAGGAACATCAGAGAACTGTCTATGGTAGACTTGAGGGCCAAAAGAGCAGCCAGGCAATTGTCCAACCAATTGGCCTTAATCCCCTCCCTCCAATTGGATAGGCAGCAGACCCCTATTTGTACAATAGTATGTCAGCTAACGATGCTTCCCCAAGGTCTAGGGAAATTGATAACATACCAGAGGGTAGGCAAATAGGAGCAGATACTGTTGGTGCCCCCTCTGAGTATATTTTCGTCTGTAGGGTCAGTTGAAAAAAAGCCCCTTGAGCCTATAATTATCTAAACAGCTGGACAAATCTAAACATTTATTTGTTGGAAATTCTTATTACCCACTTTTCATTCCATAACAGTACAAATGTTGCCCATTAAACTAGCTCCTTAAAACTATTTTCATGAATGACTAGGGAAATTTTGTACAGAAATTCCATATGGGGAACATTCAGCCAATATTTCCCTGGAAGCATCCTGGAGGGAGATGGGTGCTTCTGTTGATAGACTTCGTTACGTTGGTGGTGAGACAGTGGCAATGCAACAGCACATACTAAAAAATTTTGGTTACAAATCCAACAATTTCATTTTTCCTCATACCCCAACTACATTCCATTTCAGCAGGAAGCAGCCAGGTAGATCTATGTCCTGATATCCCAAGATTCAGGAATGAACAAAAAAGGAGGGAATTATAACTGACTCCATGAAAAAATTTCAGGAATCCCTATTTTTTTTTTATAATCCTCTGCCTTAACTAATTACTTGAACTTTTGAGATATTTCCCAGAAATGGTGAATTTTCTTCAAGACAAAGAAATTGAGATTACGAAGGCCCCTGGGCAGACTTCTTTATGCTAAGTCTTACCTGCCCTCAATGCATATAACCCCTTGTTAACTGCACTACAACCTACCCTGAGGCACATAGCCCCTCCTTAAAAAGCCCATGATCTCTGTTAGTGGAGCAGAAGGATTTGAGGCAGCTTCTCCCATTTTCCCAATAAGATGTCCTTCATATTAAAAAATTCTTTTCTTCCTTGTCAATCCTGTTTGTCTCAACTAAATAATTGGATCTTTGTGTGATGAGCGGCTGGACCTAGGCTAATATCCCCTTACAGTTTCAATTGAAAAACAGGAATTGATAGTAGGAGAATATACTTTGTTTTGTGTGAGATGAATTGTTTAAGATTAGAGATTAGAGAAAAATGTGCTCTCTCTGATTCTAACTGATGCTATTTGCTTCTGTGACCGTGCTTGCTTTTAGTTGTTTGTTAAATGTAGTTAATCAGAAACAGGAATAAGAGCAGGAGTGACTCCATGACAGGCTGAACTTCCTGGAGTAGGCCTAAGTTTCAGTTTTCCCGAAACGACGCCGCCCTTTCCCCGAAATGACGCTGACCACAATTGGCGCCGGCGCGAAAATCCCGAGGCTTGGAGCCACTTTTAAAGGAACCAATCAGGGGCCAACACGATCAGCCACTTTCAAAGGAACCAATGAACTAAGGAGGGGAGGGGGGGAAGGTGTGCCCAGCATGTCGCGTGAAACCTGTGTGTCGTGTGTAAAACAGAAAAAGGTATAAAAGCTTAACCTCTACCCCAAGGTCCTAGCCCTTAGAAGAGGCCACTGCGTTGGTGCTCTGGGACTTGGACCCTAGCTCGAGCTAGCCAATAAACTTCTTTGCCATTTGCAGCCTCGGTGACCCTGCCTCTCTGTTCCTGGGGCTGAGGGGAACCGGCTCTAACAAATAACACTCCCACCTCACGGCCTTTTATTTTATAAAAGTGGTTTCATAAGTGTGTGTTTGTGTAGGGGTGTGTGTGTAAGAGAGAGAGAGAGACACACACACACAGACTGTTAAGATATTTTACCTTCTGTAATATTAATTTTGGTAATGGGCATATTTACAGAAAATCATCCCTATACTTCAGTAAAATTATGATCCATTTGAATTGAGAGACAAAGTTAATTATCTGCAAATTTTCTGTAAGCAGGCTTTGTTGTACTAATTGGCATACAAATGGGCAGGACAGAGACATATTCTAGAACTCTTACTATTTTAGTTGAAATATGATCACTTTTAGAAAATAACTGTGGATTTTAAAAATATGGCATTTTTCCAACCTCAGTAGAAAAATATCTATTTAAAAGTATCCTGGAGCCAATCCGTCTAATATTTTAATATCATTTCAGGAGTATCTGTGCTGTGCTTATGTAGGAAATCTAAATATTTTAACTCAAGTATATTTCTTTGACATATTTTGAGAAAGCCAGAAAACAGAAGTAACCCTGCAAAGTTGTCTTTTGTGGGAGAAATTTGCATCTGTAGAGAATCTGAATTGATGCAGTCGGGCTTTTCCTTGTCTGGATCTAGGAAAAATTAACTGAGAGTCTAACACCTTTAAAGGTCTGAAGAAACATTTACCATCTATTTTCTCTGAGAGCTGCTACCTCTGAAGTTTCAATTATATAACAAGACCACCTTTGCTAGCCCAGCCTCTCTTCTCTCCCTCCCATAAACTGTCTTGCCACTATAACCTGATTTACCACCATAACCTGTTTTGGGCCATGCTCTAAGCCCTGTCAACGGAAAAAAAGACCAAACTCTGTAAAGTAATTTTAAAGAGATTTACTCTGAGCCAAATTTGAGGACCATGACCCGGAGACACCCCCAAGAGGCCTTGAGCAAGTAGACTCACTGAGGTTGGGTTACAGTTTGGTTTTATACATTTCAGGGAGGCAGGGGTTACAGGTAAAGTCATAAATCAATACATGGGAGGCATACATTGGTTTGGCCCAAAAAGGCGGGACATCTCAAAGTGGAGGCTTACAAATCATAGGTGGATTTAGGTATTCATTAGTTGACCGTTGGCTGAAAGAGTTAGGTTTTGTCCAAAAGACAGGAATTAGCTGAAAGGAATGTTTGAG
>NW_012148585.1:598833-602654 GCF_000956105.1 Propithecus coquereli
GGTTAAAAGAGAAGGGTGGTCAATGATATTAGAAAAGTAAATTTGTGTGACTTATAAAAATATCAGAATGTGTAATTTGATCCTTCACATTTGTAAATCAACTGAAATGAGAATATTAATCCCAAAGCACCATCTAGGAGAAAGAGGAAGACAAATCACATGGAAGATATTATAAAATCAACAAACAAAAACCTCATAAAGCAAAATGAAAAAAAAATTATTTCTGATATTATTATGTAGGGTAGCCTCGGAATAAGCATGACCTAAACTATTATAGCAGTGATAACTACTAGGTTGTTCAATTCTCTATAGAGTCTGTAAATTAACAGTCTACATTAGAGAATCATCTGCGAAGTAATGAATTTTGATGTCATATCAGTGAATGAAGTCTACCTGGAGGGTATTAGAGAACTATTTGTGAGCTTGAGATGGAATTTGAAAGAAAAATATCAAATATTTAATAACAAAATTAAAGCGGTAAAAGGGAGCCATTGAGGAAACGTTCAACACAGTTTTGCAGAAACTGGTCCATATTATTGAAGAAAAGATACTGAGATCATTAGGGAAAAAGTAAAAGTTTGTTCACATGTTTCAGTGATGTCATGGTGAGTGAAGATTTTAATGAAGACTAAGCAAAACCTTCGACTTTAGGGAAAATAATTAGGCTAGAAAAAAAACTATTTACTGAGCATCTAATATGTATCAGTCACTCTCCCAGGTATCTTTTTTTATTTTTTTTCATTTAATCCAAAGAGAAATGCATTTAATAGATGTGGAAACTGAAGTACAAAGTAGTTAAACAATTCACAGAGTCACAGAGTTGGTAACTTCCAGAGCTGAGATTTAATCCTAATCCAATTTGATTCGAATGTCCTGTTCTTCTCATTATTCCATATTACTTTGTAAAATTCTTGCAGTGAAATTTAGAAAAACAATTTCAGTCTATTAATGTGGTGAAAGTTAGCTTTCATGGAAAGAATGTGATTGGGTGTAATAAAGTAGAATTAGAAGTCTTAAAAATGTGGAGGGAAAGTGAAAGGGAGTATCGCATGGTAATATCAGGACTCAATGTAATGGGTTTTTGACATTGTGTTGATTTTAGGGTTATAAAAATGTGAGACATAATTCTCTAATTTGATTTGGCTCAAAGATGCAAACAATTCTAAACAAATCAAAATAGGTTTTTGCTTAAAATAATAATAGCATTTATTGAGCATTTATTCTGTATCACAACCTGATCAAAGCATTATATATATATTTGTTACTTTTTTAAATAATTCTATAAAATGGGTTCTACTATTGCTTCAATTTAACAATTAATAAAATCAGCACAACAAGATGAAGTGATATTTAGAGAATCATAAACTGGCAATATTTGAATACAGATATTCTGACTCCAGAGTCAAGAGAATTGACCACTTGAATGCCCGACACTCTCTGTTACAAAGATATGAAACTCAGATTATCTGACAGGACACATGTAAGTAGAGACAACTTCTAAAATAGCAGTGTCTCTAAATACCTTGGATTTTTTTCCTTTAGAAAAACATCTTAGTTAATTTTCCCCAGGGACCTAGGACTTTGAACAATACTGAGGGAATAGAAGACCATTCCATTCTGTTTTTTCATGGCCTCATATTTTCCCTAGGTATTGTAGGTCCTTTTCTATTAAGTACTTTAATGTCTAATCCGACAAATTGGGACTTGGAATTTGACATTCCCACATGTACTATAGTTCATCAACTTCAGTTATAAATCATGTTCTGAGTAGTAATAAATGCCAGAGTTTCTACTGTGCTATTATGAAAGCTGCCAGATTCAAAAGGAGTAATTGTGTCAAACCCTGACAGAATGCACCTAGGGAAGGCCATGCAGGAGGGGCCCTCATGCATGTTTGTCTGATGGCAAGAACTATCACAGGAGACTCTGCCAGAACCATAGCCTTACACTGAGGCCACTGCAACCTTGTGCACACACACATGCACGCACGCACATACACACACATACACACAAAACTTCTGCTAGGACATCTACCCAACAACTGCTTATTGAACCTTGGGCTGATGCCATTCTTGTTATTGATCTTTGTAGCCAAGGATGATTATTTTAAAACAATTTATGTAATCCTTCTCATTTTACCTTTAAAACCCCTTATCTTCCTGTGCCTTCCTAAATGTACCATGGAATATGTATTTTAAATTGCAATGCCCTGATATGCCCAAGTAAACTCACTATTTTTAGAGAGGCTTCCTCTGTTTGTTATTTAAGTTTGCATAACTTGGTGTCAGAAGCGGGATCTTAAGTGAGGTCACCTCAGAGGGATCAGCAGCTCCTGGAATTTCCTGCAATACCCACTGGAGTATTTTTGAGCTGTATGTTTCCACAGCTTGCCTCTTCTGCCTGGAGAGTCTTCCTCTCAGGTTGAGCCAAGCTCCTTCTTTGTGGCAGCAGAAACTTACATCCTTTCTGAGACTATGAAAGACATTTTGTCTTCTCTGGCAAGTCCTTTCTGGTGTAAGGACATTGTCTTTTTTGTGAATATTCTGGTTTCTATAGAATTTATATTCTTTCTACGAACACTTTGTCTCTCATCTGGTGAATTCACTGTTGGATTTTTTTCCTGTGTGCCTGGCTTAATGTTTTGTTTGATTTGCACAGCTCGTTTAAAATTTTGGTGAGTACTTTTCTTTGGGTTTTGTTTCTGGTTGTTTATGCACATTTGCAAATGATTTGGGTCTTTTACTTTATTTTCCAATTGTTTCTATACATCTTTTAGGAGAAAAACAAACATACTAATGGTGAGCATGAGCTGTCCAGTTAAAAGTTTTTAAGGTAGTCACCACCATCTATGAGGGAGGATGGCCTTCAAAGAACAAAGTCTCTCATATGAGGATAAACTAGGTCATAGTCAGGCAAGATTCACTTGCCAGTTTCAAGAAAATTTCCATGCAACTGGGAAAATTTGATCACAGGTCAGAGAATTAGGGCAAAGGCTGTCCACAAGTAGTTAAAAAAGAAATTGTGTGCTATGGGCACTTGTCAAAACAAAACACTTTCCCCAAAACCTTAAATTTTCCTGTCAGTACTTATAGTATATTCCTTTGTTCTTGAGAGATTAACAAGAAATTGAATGGGATTCTCAAGTATTAAGGCTTATCGGGCTTTCGGGGACTTCAGCTGGTTATATGCTCAAACATTAAAGTCCATTCTTCTACATATTTTTAAATCAATGGACACATTACATCAAGGATAATTTAAAGCTAATGGCCATTATGAGAATCATTTGAGCTCCCCAAGCATGTTCCTTTTAGAGTTTGTTTTTTTTTAAATAAAGTAACTATAGGGTTAAATAGCCTGACTGGAATACCAGCATGTAGACGCTTCTAACCTCTCTTCTTATTTTTTTCTCTGCCTATTCTGAATCTGATTATTTTTTCACTTGTATTAAGAAAAAACTCACTGCTGCATTATCTGTTGTCCTTGTCTTACAAATTGAAACAAAAATACGTTGTTACTGATTTCAAAACCCACTTGAAGATTTTTTTTATGGCATCCCACTGAATTGCAAACATCCAAGGAATTAACTTCCATGTTCATTTGAACCTAAAAAGAGGGAAAATTGGGTTTTTTTGTTTTTTTAAAAAAAAAGCTTTTTATTTTAAAACCAAACTGCTATGGAAACTGCTTTACCCAAAATTTGGTCCACAGTCTTAAGATTACCTATTAAGGGCAAATAAAAGTCTTAAAGTTTAACCATCTGAAAAGGTACCCTTAACTTGTTCTATTTTATCAGAAGCATAATTTAAATCTAAATGTTCTTT
>NW_012148585.1:605631-607941 GCF_000956105.1 Propithecus coquereli
GGTTATGGTGAACCCTCATCAGAATTTTAACCGCTGCTATTCTAGTCTTTGTCATCCAAAGTTATTGCTTTGATTCTTCTGCAATCAGATTTATGAAAAAGACTCTAACATATACTCTTGACTACAGATTTATGATAACTAAAAGACCAATGAACTAGTGTGCTTCTGGGAGACAAAGACCTAAAACACCATAACCTGCAGCAGGAGGTTTGATTTACTAAAGAAGCACATTTACATTTCCTCCAGCCTGTCTGGAAAGGCTCATAGCAGATTTTGTTCGTCAACTCCTGAGTGGACCTGCACTGCTGTCTATGAATTAACACTAAAAATTTCTAGGATTGAAAGCAGACAACATCTTAGTAGACAGCTTTTTCCTAAGATAACTGGACTAAGACTGTATGTCTTTTTCTTAATTTTAATTTTTACTTCTTTTTTCTCTTCTTCTTTTCTCTGGAAGGACAGTGCCCTTACTCACATTTCCCAGTCTGTTGCCACAGGTTACTGATTCTTAGATCTGTCATCAAAAACCTCAATCTTTCCGTGACTCCAGTGATCTCTTAGTTCAACCTGTAATGAAATTTACTAACATTCTAAGTCCACCTACCTGTACAAAATGTATCCTTGGACCCTCCTATAGTGTTAAGCTTTCTCATGTACTTTCAAGTCCTGTTCCTTGCCTTACCTACTCTCATCAATGATCTGTTAGTAGGATCCTAGAAATATTCATTGGGTCATCCCTCTTAAACCATTCCTCAGATGTCCCTAACATGCATAAAAAAAAATATTGGGATCAATTTCAAGAGGAAGGACTAGCAACACTATGTAGTAATATAACTGATTCCTGATTTAATTCTACCATATACAGAAAATTCACAGATGAAAGAATATTCTGTGCTCCTTTCAGGTATATTTACTTTTGTGGGAGGGATGCCTCAATATGGGCCTCCAAATGCTTATACACATGCATAACAGAAGATCAATGTGGAGTAAGACATTTGAAAACTTTGTTGTTGGTACGTAATCTGAAACCGATCACTAGAACAATCATTGGACCAGCCCCTTCTCACTACTTCAAAGAGTCAAATGTGAGTTACCAGCTGGTGGGGGATGGGATTCTAGATTTGCTTTTTATGTGAGGGCCCTTGTATCCAAGTATGGCAGAGCTACTATGAATATCATTCATAAATATATCCATTACCATAGGCATTCTCACAGACTCTAGTGCACAAACTATTACTGTTCAATAACACTCACCAACTTCTCCTTCCAAGGTAGTCCTAGATAATCAGAATCATTCTTGATTATCTATTAGTCAAACAAGGTGGTGTGTGTGCTATGTCTGATACCACATGCTGGAGCTAGATAAATTCCTTTGGGGAAGTTGAGACCCAAGTACACAAAATAAGAAAGTAGGCTCCATGGTTAGAACAGGTGTCACTGAGTTCCCTATGATCATTTGATTTATTAAGTTGATTGACTTTAAGTCTAGGCTCATGGTTCAAAAATGCTATGCAAATTTGTATCGTCATATTACTACTCTAGATTATCCTTTTCAAATTTTGTACCTGTTGCCTGTCAAAATTATGCAGAAATACAACTCCTAACAGAATAATGCTGGCTCAGTGCTTTGAGATGATGGCCAAACTGAACTTTACAATCAGCTTCATATATATAGACTTAGCCTGAAAGCCACTCCTTCCAAACCATGTTTGTTGCTCACATGTGACTAAGAGGGTTTTTAACACTTTTTCCTAGTCACTAATCAAGTCACTTGATGTGGGAACAGACCAGGATTGAACTGGTCCAATCTGGCATCAAGGGGCAATCAAAACCTAACCATAGGATTATTGATCATTGGTAATTTTAAGGAGAATCTTGAAAAAAAAAGGGAAAATGTGAAAGCTGTCAGATCCAAAATGGAGTCACTTGTGTCAAACCCTGAGTCTGTGAAGGGAGGATGCTCACACATATATTCCTGATGGCAAAAATATCACAGGAGACTCTGCCAGAACCACAGTCGAGAACAAAGGCCATTGCAACCTTGCACAAAAAGGTACTTCTCTGAGGACATCTGCACAGCAATTGCCAGTTCAATCTTGGTCTGATGCCACTCTTGTTATTAATCCTGTAGCCAAGGATTATTTTAAAACAACTTATGTAATCCTCATCATTTTGCCTTTAAAAACCCTGTCTTTCTTTGCCTCCCTGAACATGCCCATGTTGCCATGGCATGCATATTTGCATTGTTGTGCCCTGCTATTTCTGATTAAACTCAATATTTTTAGAGAAATTCTCTCTGTTTGTTATTCA
>NW_012148585.1:609171-613043 GCF_000956105.1 Propithecus coquereli
AATGAAAAATATCCTTTCTCCCAGTTTCTGCTCTAATAAAACAAAAGGGTTATTGTCTGAAAGATACAGAATGCTTTAAGTCATGATCCGAGGTTGACTTGAGAAGGTCACTCTTGTAGAGCCTGTTATATATCTTTCTAGCTATATCTGCTGTATCCACAGGCTCCAACTGCCAGAGGGGTGAGGAAGGGAGCACAGTAGATTCACACAAACAGTATTTTCTCTCTGCTGAGTTTTTGTATAAATTCTGGGCAAGCAAACTGACCATCCCAATTCTTTCCCAACATTTTCTAAAAGTCATTGGGCGTAGAATTCCCTGGATCATCCAGCTTCAGAAAGCTGGTCCCCTAACTTGCAATGCCCTCATTTTCTTTGGCTTTGGATCCTCTGATTCCTAACTATTGTCTCTGTACTCTTCTATGTAATCTGTTGTGACTCAGGTGTTTCTATTGATTAATTTCTTCTCCAGCAGTCATTTCACCACTTAGTGGTGGATGATACAGAAAATTACTTTGGCCACCAAACAGTGCTGTCCTTAGTCCTCTGTGTCTTACAGAAATTCTAAAGATCCTACTTTTTCGTTTCCATTCATGTTATACCTGTTTTCTTCATAAGTAAGGGATGAAAAGAAGAGGGAGTGTATCCAAAGAAGTTGTGAGTGATATGCTCCTGTGTAGTCCTCTAGTCTCAGATTTCTTTTAACAGACAAACCCTTGCATTGGTCCACAACAGTTTTCTCTTCCAGTGAACTTTTTCTCACAACCACCTCACCTCTTTGTTTATTCGCACAGGAACTTTCTATTGAGTACCTGCTGGCCTAGGCACTCTCTTGACACAGCATACCAGGACCCAGCTATCATGCTTACATTTGCAGGCATTGGACTGTGGTGTGCTATAAGAGACATATTGTGGCTATAAGATTAGTAGTACCCATAGGCCCACTCAAACACCTTGCCGGGCTTACACTATGTGTCACTTAGCAGTATGATGCAAACTGGCCTGGGGATTTCCAGGAGGCAAGACCCCCTCAGCACAGATGTAACTCTCATGAGCCCTAAAACAAAGCTTACTCTTATAAAAATAGCTTAAATTCCCTTTATGGTAACTTACCTAGACTGAATACAGGTATTCGAAGAGGGAAGAATCTTCCAAACTCTGAGAATGGTGTCTGGGGAAAGATCCTCCTAGTCAGGTGATCACATGACCCTTGACTGCATGCCGATGCCACTGCCTCCTCCTGTTATCCATCTTGTAAGAGCACTGTCAGAATAAACTGGCTCAGACAGTGCCTAAGACTGATCTTTGATGCAAAAGGAAAAGTCATCCTCAAGGAAGCTGGACCACGTGAGAGCCCCAAATACAACAGAGACCATGGGATTCACGTCCACTAACACAATGCTCAATTTTTAATGTGCATACATTTTATATGGGTGGATTTGAAAATGAAATGTGTGTTTGCTAAGATATAGACATGATGGTCCATTGTGTAAGAAAATAAAGTATTAGAGCTTTCATTTGTATTGCTTTCATAAAAATGATAAGAAAAGATAAGATTTACCTGTAATTAATACCAGGATCTTTACTCAGTCACTGGTCACATAGTTCCTGAGATTCTTAAGGGACAAATGTGGTTCTATAATTCTGGGGAGACAAATATGCCACCCATTGTTTAGTTATCTTTCAGCATCAAGGTAGGCAGATGTCGAAGACTGCCCTCGAGATTGCTGCCACCTGGTATTTCTTGGCTCATTCCCTTCCTTGAAAGTGGGTGAAACCTCTACATAAGATGGGATATCAGTCCTGTGATTAGGGTACTAATCAGTTGATGATAAATTAATCCAAAGGGAGCTGGATTATCCATGCCCTTAAAAGACCTTAAACCTTTCCTGAAAAAAGAGATTCAAAATATGAGAGCTCGGAGGAGCCAAGATGGCGGATGAGACAAGCTGTAAGTCAGGAGGTCTCTGCAAAAAAGACAAATTTTAGAAGAAAGAGAAAAAAAAAAAGCGAGCAGAGAAACACAGATTGGGTGAGGGTCGGAAGAAAGGGTGCCTGAAACTACAGGAGACTCCACAGAAAGATGTTGCGGAGGAGAACTGGAAGGAGAAAAGTCCTGAGAGGCTTGGAGACCAGCAACAAGGGTAGGTGGAGCGGTTAACTTCCCCCTCCCTTGCATCTGGGACTGCTGGTGGCTCCTGAGCGGCTGGAGAGACCTGCCGACACCAGCCCAGAGATGGCTGCCGCCAGTGAGCAGTGGCCTCTTGCGGACTCAGCACCGGGCTCCCAGCCCCTTCGGGGCACCTCCCCGGGTGCAGACCCCAGCCTAGCGACAGACGCCATAGTGCTCCATTCTCTCCTTCCCCCTCCCTACCTGTGGGTGCCCACAGAGACAATTTAGCCATCACACGGAGGCATCTCAAAGGAATGGGACTTTTCCTTTTGGGGCCCTACAGCAGACTGAGGGATACTCAGACTGCGAGTTCCCTACCTGCCAGCCCTCCCAGGTGCTACTTGCCTGGGGACTCCAGGAGAGTGGGGCAAATCCCGAGGTGGAGTGAAATCGATCCAGCTTGGGCACCCTGAAGGTGATTCAAGACCAGCACCTCTCCCCCTGGCAGGATCAGGGATTGATCTCCAGGGTCCAGGGGTCAGGCCTGCAGACCAGACCCCGTACACCAAGGTCACGATCACACTGCCCTTGGGCATGGAGGAGAGATCTGTGAAAGAGCCTACTGAGGAGTGTGTGCCTTCAGGGGCAGACCAGCAAGCCTGACTGGCAACCTTCCTCCTAAAGGAGGGCTATGCACTCAGGTCAGGATACGATCCTGGGAAGGGAACCTCCTGGCCCACATCACAGCCAGAGGAGACCCATCGGCCTGTTGCCCCGCTTGCTAGCAGAGGCCTGGGAGAGGACACGGAGAGGAGGAGAGTAGAGGGGAGCGAGACCTGCTCCAGAGTGCAGGTCTTGGACAGCCCCACCTCCCAAGCCCAGACTTTCAGCTGAGTGGAGCCATTTCAGCCCCTCCTGGCAGCTCTCCACAGAAACAAAAAGCAGAACATTGACCCCTGCTAACAGCAGCTGTGGAACCTGAAGGCAGGCTTACCGAACTCAGCCCCACCCAGACTCACTCCTGGTCCTGCCCCCACTGAGGTGGAGAATAAGGACAGCTCAGGTTACAATCCTGGGTAGGGACCTCTTGGCCCACATCACAGCCAGGGGCGATCCATCAGCCTGAGGTCCCACTTGCTAACAGAGGCCTGGGAGAAGCCATGGAGAGGGGGAGGGTGGAGGGGAGCGAGACCTGCTCCAGAGTGCGGGTCTTGGACAGCCCCAGCCCCCAAGCCCAGATTTTCAGCTGAGTGGACCCATTTCAGCCCCTCCCGGCAGCTTTGCACAGAAACAAACAGTAGACCTTTGAACCTGCTAGCAGCAGTTGTGGAGCCTGAGGGCAGGATTGCCCAACCCAGCCCCACCCAGACTCACTCCTCCCATTGAGGTGGAGAATAATGACACACCTGGAAATCTCAGGGCCCCACCCAACACTCGAGGCACAAGAGGGCCTCTCTAGAGGAATAAGAGCTAGCTACAGGGCCCAAAAACAGCACCGCACCTCGCTCCCCCCTGCAAGTGCCACCTGCTGACAGGGAGGTCATCCTGCACACCCTTTTACTGCATCTACTGAGTCATCATAAAGGGTGTGGTCAAATCTCACCCACAAACACCACCTACTGGCTCAGAGACTAAACAGGGCGTGTCATTATCCAAACGAAAATTTAAAGGCAAGAAGGAGCAACTGATCCAGATGGGAAGGAACCAGCGAAAGAACTCTGGAAGTATGAAGACTCAAATGGAAAGCACATACCCAAAGAGG
>NW_012148585.1:616841-619353 GCF_000956105.1 Propithecus coquereli
CTATCTGCATGCAGCTTATCTTCTAGTTTGGGAGTTAGAAAATAAATAATTAAGGACTAAATAGTGAAGGACTATGGCGGAGGCCGATAGTGCAGAACAACATCTTCATATCCTTAGCCACATCGTGACACTACATTTTCCAGACTTCTAACATAATGGGAGCCATTGCAGTTAGATTAAGCCAAATGACTGAATTCTGACCAAAGGAATGATAGTAAAAATGAAGTGTTTCTGCCAAAATAGTTACAAGCAGATATGCCTTCTCTAGGGTCTGACTCTTTCTATTTGCCTATTGTACAACAAACAACCTCCAAGTGGAAGAGTGCAAAACAGCAATTTTATTACACTAATGGAATCTATCGATTAGAAAGGAGGACAGGGAATAGGAGGGATGGTTTAACTCTGCTTCAGATACACAGATATCTGTATCTTTAGTTGGTAAGACCTGAAGCGTGGAGAGCTCTGTATCTGAGAGCTTATCTTCTGGAAGATCCTTCACTTCCTTGTCTGGCTAATACTGGCTACAGTGTGGGAACTCAGCTGAGACTCTGTAAGAGAAGACTAACACATTATCTCTCCATGTGGCTGGGGATATACGCAGTGTAGATATTGGAGCACCCTAAGAGAAACAGCTCTAATCTCAAAAGTCACACCATGTCATTTCTTTCATACTGAGAAGCATGACCAAATCCAAAGGAAGGGAACATAGAACCACCTCTCGATTGAAGGAGTGCTATCCTCACATTGCAGGATGAACATGTGGGATGGGAAAAATTGTTGAGGCCATATTTGGAAAATACTATCTGCCACACTCTCCTCTTCTATTACTTAGGTGAATACACACAAAACAAACTTGGAAGACTCCCACTCTGCCTACTCACATTGGTCCCAGATATGCATGAAAAAATAACTTTTGTTGAGTTAAGCCAATGCAACTCTTTGGGTATTTTTGTTTTATTGTTTTGTTTTTATTATCCCAGTTGGTTTATTTGAATTACATAAGTACTAAGGAGAACATATAAAGGAGAGGAAGAGAAATGAAATGTTAAGCGTTTGCAGGGGCTTAAATTAAAACATAAACTTACTGAGAAGGTGATTTTTAAGTAAAGAACTTTAAAAAGTGAGAGAGTTAGTCATATGGATATTAGGTAGGTGAAAAGACATGCACAAAGACCTTAAATAGGACTGTCAGATAAACTGCAGAGGCCAGCGTGGCTGGAGCAAAAGGAGTAAAAGGGTGAGTCACAGAAGATGAGGTAACAGAAGTAATAGAGCCTTACAGATCACACCAATGGCTTTAGTTTCTACCATGAGTGGGAGAGGAAGCCATTAGGAAATATATCATCTGACATGTTTTAATGTCAGATGATAAACTTTGGCTGTTTCATAGAGAAGAGACTTGCAAAGAAGTAGGATAGAAGCAGAGAGACCTACCAGAAGTTCTCTCTATTGTATTCCTCTCTCATGTGGGAATCCTGGCAACAGATGATGGTGGCCTAGATTAGGGTATTGTGAGTGGGAGTAATAAGGAGTGATCAAATTCTGAACTTTTTTGTATTTCTGTTTTTTTGAATATTGTTAATTGTGGTAAAACACACATAACATAAAAGCTACCACCTTAACCATTTTTAAATGTACAGTTCAGTAGTGTTAAGGATATTCACATTGATGTCCAGGCAATCTCCAGAACTCATTTCATCATATTTCATCATTTCATATTCTAAAATTGAAATTCTATACCCATTAAACAACTTGGATTTATTTATTTATAAGTTATTTATTTATTTTGAGAAAGGGTCTCACTGAGTTTACCAGGCTGGCCTCAAACCTCCAAGCTCAAGAGATTCTCATGTCTCCGCCTCCCGAGTAGCTGGAACTACAGGCATACACCACCACACTCGACTACATCTGGATGTATTTTAAATGCAGGGATGACAGTATTCGTTGAAATGACCAGATGAGGAGGTTGAAGAAAAGAAGAAATATCGGAGTAAAAAATGACACAAATATTTTGGCCTAAATATAACTGGAGGAATCCTGTGTAAAGCAGGTACTTGTTTGGGATGTAGGGTGCAAGCATAAGTTCAGTTTGAACATTCAAATTGGGAGCTTCTACTACATACTGAAATGGAGATACCAAGTAGGGGTGTGTGTGTGTGTGTCCAGATAGAAGGATAGATAGATAGATAGACAGATAGAAGGATAGATAGATAGACAGCTCAATCTTGATTTCAAGTAAGAGATCTGGGTTGAGCAATCACAGCCATCTATGGTATTTAAAGACATGTTGTTGGATGGGCTTACCAAGAGAGTATAAACAGTAGTAGGAAGAGGTACAAGAACATAACACTGGGGTATTTCAATATTTAAAAGTTTGAGAGATAAAAGTACCAGTAAAAGAGACTGGGAAGGCATAGAATGTGTGGTCTCCCAGAAACAAAATGAAGAACATGTTTCAAGGAAGAGTTGTTAATCACTTATGACGAATATTGTGGACAGATCATGTAAAATG
>NW_012148585.1:620948-621473 GCF_000956105.1 Propithecus coquereli
ATTGTACTGGTCTAATCAACTCAGATTTCTTAACATTTTCTCCTAAGGAGTTTCCACTAATGACAGTGGAGGGTAAATCTTTTCCACGTGGATGCTTAACTCAAACTTGCTCTCCTTAGTTCCATTCTGTCACAGTCATGCCATGTATGAGGTCTCATGTTACAAATTTTAAAAAATTATGTTAATTGCGTCTCCTATACCATACTATATTTTGGTGTTTTGACACACATCTGCCAACTCACTTATCAAATACACTGTTATTTTCTTCCTTCAAATGTTTCAGTAAACGTGGTATTCCAGGAGGACTAACCATGATTACATGTCGCACAGTTTAATTCCCAAGGGTTCCCAGACATGTTCTTTGAGAAGGAGGAATCCTTAGCATAAAGTGTGCTCCTTTCCACAGGGCATCAACGCCTACATTCCTTTACAGTTACCTTGCTGGCCTCACACTCTGACACTTCCCTTTCACTCTGAATCTCTGTTCCAGTCCTCTTGAGACTAAGGTGGCAGTTCTTAATGCAC
>NW_012148585.1:633693-635075 GCF_000956105.1 Propithecus coquereli
AGTTTCAGTCTTGACATTTCGAACAATGAAAAGAAAGAAAATTATCAGTTGCTCAGCCCTCATAATAGCTCAGTTGGTATATATTATAATAATGTAAAAGTGTAGTTGAGAGATTAGAGAATATAGAAGCAAATGACAGAACTTTGAGGCTAGGAAGAAAAGAATAAGAAAAAGGAAAAGAAAAAGGCTAGTCATAAAGAGTGAAAATGAACAAGGGGAATGTGGTTTGTGAAAGCCAAACATACAGAGTATTATAAGAATTAGGAAGAGAGCATAAGTAATAATTCCCAAGCTGTTTAAAAAATGAGATGTTGGAAGAACTCACAGCGTTTAGTGACAAAAATATGCTTTGCTACTTTCGGGAAAGGAGATTAGGAATACATGTGGGCCAGGCTGTGGTGGCTCAGGCCTATAATCTGAGAACTTTGGGAGGCCGAGGCAGGAGGATCACTTGAAGCCAGTTTGAGACCACCCTGGGCATCATAGGAGACCCCATTACTACAACAACAAAAAAAAATTAGCTGGGTATGGTGGCGTCTGTCTGCAGTCCCAGCTACTTGGGAGGCTGAGTCAGGAAGATTGCTTGAGCCCAGGAGTTTTAGGTTACAGCGAGCTATGAACAGGCCATGGCACTCCACCTGGGTGACAGAACAAGACCATGTCTCTTGAAATAATAATAAATTAAAATAAATGTGGGAGCAGAAGTCAGATCGTGAAGGTTGTGAGGCATCTATTGTATAAAGGTAGTGAAGGGAATAATTCTGTTATTTTAAAAATAATAAATGTGAGTGTACTGTGGAGTAAGGCAGAGCCATATCTCATCCCAATTCTATCATTTTCCTGTGATACTGAACAAATCAATTAACCCCTAACCCTTTAGACCTTAATTAATCAATAAAACCTTAAGTAGTATATTAACATCTGCTACAAAATCTAGTTGCTATGCTTTCAGCAGATACTAATCTCTCCCTCTTGAAGTAGAGTCACTGAAAGGATTTGTTACGAAGAATTATATATATGTAATACATATACACACACACACATATATGGGAAGCTGGAACACTTTGTGGACAGATCGTAAAAAAAACTTAAGTGAAAGAACAGATACAATGAAAAGAAATAAAATAGAGGAAGAAAAGAGGTGTGGAAATTGATGGAGGAAGGTGGGTCAATCGGCGTGAAATTTTAGAATCAGTCAAAGGTAAACCAACAGCTCTGTAAAGAATAAAGTTGTTTTCTTATGATTCAGGGGAGAAGAAAGACAAATTACTAAAGATAGAGTGTTTATGGGTGAAAAAATAGATAAATTTAAGGAGGCTTATATTAAATAGCTTCTATCTGGGAAAATTAAGAAATAATGCCAATTATACAAATGAAAGAAT
>NW_012148585.1:637916-639800 GCF_000956105.1 Propithecus coquereli
CTTTAACTTGCAGAGTCTATATGTATCAGATATAATTAATCTGCTATATGTAAAATGAGAACATAGAGTACCGACAGAGACAGACTGATAAAGAGTGAGAGCAATAAAAGTAAGATGAGGTTCTGTTGGAAATAACTGCTCTAATTCTCTCCTAGTCATTGCAGTAGTAAGGAGAAAACTGACTTTCTTACCAGCGTCTGAATCTGCTAATTAGCAACATAATTCGGGCCTGATGTTCATTGCCCCAGTAATGGCTTTCCTACATTAACTGTCAGTATAGACAAGCAAGCATTAGGTATGGAAACATCCTAAGCAACTTTTAAGGTTTTAGGACACTTGGACTGAAAGTGTACTACTGTTGATGAATTAAAATGAAAATTAAACACAAAAAAAACCCTGCAGTCAATAGGAAGAGAATTATAGATGAAGATAAAAGATGTAACAAAGGAATGATTGATTTTGTTTATAGACTTGACTGGTTGATGAGCATGCAATTATGGGACCTGTTTCCAGTTTGTCTTTTGTGAAAATAATTGGTGCCACATAGGATCTGTTCTAATAAATGGATCTCTTCACGATGCAGAAGAATGATAGTGTGGAATGGCAGCATAATTTGGAATAGTGCTAGATGTGGACACCATTAGCGGCAGCATTTCTTATGACACATTATACTTAGAATGACTGTTCAGCCTGGACAAGCAGGCAAAAGGTAAACGGAATGGCAGCTTTTAGTGTCGTGGGTCCAAGTGAGCTAATTAATTAGTCTGTACCTCTGCACTAGCAGTGTCTCGGCAGAGTGCTTCTGGAAGACAGAAAGCTAGCTCTTGAAGAAAGCCAACATGCAGACAATAGACAACTTACTGAATACAACTTAATGAGCAAAACAATAATTTGAGTTTACTTAAGAAAAGAACAAGTATAAATGGATCTGTCCATGTCACACTTATAGCCATTTTGCCAAAATGTATAATCTTGTAATGCAGCAAATGACATAATGAAATCCTCACATAGTGATACATCAGCTAAAGTAATCAAGGTAATTGTTCTCCTCTATTGCGTTGGTTCTCAACTTAGAGGCACATTGGAATCAATTGAGAAAAATTAAAACTACAGATACCTGGGTCCCACCCCAGGGAATCTGATCTAATTGGTATGGGTTGAAGTCTGTCCATGGGGACATTTTTTAAAGCTCCCAAGGTAATTCTAATGTGTAGCCAAGATTGAGAACCACTATTCTATTGTATTCTGACATCTTACTAAATGAATGGTATCCAACTCTGACTACAGGTTAAAATCACTTGGTAAACTTCAAAAACAAATCAGATGAAGACCTGAGTATTGGAAATATGCAGTTATAAGTAATTTATTAAAAAGACATATAACCAGTTACTGGGAATGAACCAAGAATCTCACTTAGCACTTAACAAAAATAAGATCGCTACTTATTATGAAGAAATGTAGGTATATCGAAAGGAGTTTATGGTTTAAAGGGATTCATAACTGCCTAACAAGTTGAATATTATTGTAGACTGACCTCTGTCCCTTGCCTGTCAACTGTTTCCTTGGAATTATTTGAAAAACAGGGAAAAACTATTTGAGAAATTGTATTAAGATCAATTTTTTTTTTTTTTTGGCAAATTACAACTCAGAGAAAGGTAAAAAGAGCTTGTAGAGAGTACAGAGTAGTAATTAAAGAGACTTTCACTAACTTGTTCTATAATTTTAGGAAAGTTTTTTAATTTTAAATTTATAAATTGAGAAAATGTTTACTCAAACTGTCACACAATCTTGTTATACATATCAAACTAATTCAATCAAGTAAATAATGGACATTAAAATGCTTTGAAATAGGTTGAGATCTGCAAGTGTATTTTCATGATTAAT
>NW_012148585.1:654657-662237 GCF_000956105.1 Propithecus coquereli
TATCTTAGGTCTCTGAGACATTTGTTACATTTAAATGTGCCTAAAATAATTAAAAGTGCATGTCACAGAATAGCAGATAAAATAAGCTGTAAAGTTCCATAGCTCCTTCCAATCTGCTAAATAAAATGTTTCATTTTCTGTTGAGGCCATTCATTCCGTGTAAGAAGAAGATGGTTTTAAGAACCAGACTCAAGGCAAGGAAATGTGCAAAAATTAGGACGTGTGCGTATTTGTTTATGGCAAATGGAAGCAGCTAAGTCATCCAGAATGTTTTTCAGCTGTACAAGAAGCTGTGACCCTCATGGCAGTTTCTTGTTCCGAAACTGGGAGTAAAAATTCTAACCAGTAACACATAATCATACATTCCAAGAGGTAGAATTGTTTGTTTTTCATCCTGTCAGGTTATATTTCTTGGTCAACTCAGAAGAGTCTAAATGCGTCCTGAAGCTATAAAACAATTGAAACTTCTAACCTGTGATTGAACTCCACAGGGTAAAGAGGAAAAGATACGGTTGATAATGTGATGTTGGCAGAAGAAAAGCACAGGGCAAGTGAACCACAGCAATTCGGTATTCAGCTGTGATGCCTGGCACACAGGAAAACTTTCGCCATACTCTAAAGGCCAGGTAGCATTACTGTTCAGCTCACTGAAACTATTTAAGCTAAGAAAAACAAACGTATTTTTTACTGTGCCCAAGTCCTTTCATCTCCCCAATATAATCACAATCATTTCTGCTTGAATAAGATAAATTACAAGGAAGCATATTCACATATTTAATTCTCAGCAAATCTCTGCTCAAGTCTTCTTTCCACCTTGTGCAATATAAAACAAAAACTAATAGTTTTCAAGGCCATATATGAGCTGGGAAAATGTAATCCCTACAAAATCTTACAATGGGAAGTACGTTAGTTTCCTATTGCTGCTGAAACAACTCACAAATCTTGTGGCTTGCCAATTTATTGTCTTGCAGTTCTCAAGGTCTGAAGTATGAAATGGGTCTTACTGGCTAAAATCAAGGTGTTGGCAGCATTGCAGTCCTTCTCGAGGCTCTAGGGAAGAACCTGTTTCTTGCCTTTTTCAGCTTTTAGAGGCCACCCATGTTCCTCGGCAGGTGGTTCCACTCCATTTTCAAAGTCAGCAACAGCACTCCAACTTCGGCTTCTGTTGTCACATCTCCTTCTCTGACTCTGCTTCTGCTTTCCCCTCTTTCACTTAAAACACTCTTGTGATTACACTGTACCCACCAGATAATCAGGGGAATTTCCCCTTTTCAAAATCTTTATCAATCACATCTGCTAAGTTTCTTTTGCCATGTAAGGTAACCTATAGGTTCTGGGGATTAGGACATGAACATCTCTGGGGGTTCATTATTTTGCTTTCAACAGGGAGGTCCCCATTTTATATATAAGAAACTGAGTCTCAGAAAGTTGAAGCGACTTGTCATTCAGTCTTTAATTTTTGAAGCCAGAAGTCTGCATGACTGCACCAGTTGTGTTTTTTCTATTGTGTAATGCTTCATTTATGAGATGCTCTGATCTAACCTCTTGTCAATTCTCCATCTCCAGATTGCCTACATTGTCTAGATTCCTTGGGCAAATGTTAGAAGTGCCAATGTGCCTGAAAGTTTACATGAAAGGAAGACCCAGGAAAATTTGGAGTTCAGGCATGAAATCTTAAGTTACCAGACATATTTTCTGTGAACTATGCTGACCACAACTATATTAAAGCATGTTCAGAATATCTGACAGAATTACATTAACACTTAAAAATGCTATCTTCTTTCCCATGGAATACATTTTTCATGAGAAAAAGAAAAATATGCACATACGAAGATCATAGGAGTAAAGTTGACATTTTAATTTGTTTAGAACATGTAGTGTTTTTATACCTATAGATAAATAAAAATTGAATGGGAAAGACATTAGATTGCTTAAACACAAATTAATAGTTTTATCTCTCATTTTTTGGTATCTCAGATAACATAAAAATTGAATTTATAATTTAGGAATTGTTCTCATTCTGCCAAATTAGCAAATCATAAAATTCTTCTATTTATGTCAAGAACATGAACTACAATTATAATGCCATGTTATGTTGATTTTGAACTATAAGAATTACCAAAAGTAAATATGATTAAGTAAAAAATAATCTATTTCTCCTAGCTAAATTCTGAGTTTCCATGATACTTAATAAATTTTCAAAAATATGATGAATTCTAAACTTGATCTTCTATATACAGAGACCACTAAAAGAAAATATTATGGCAAAATATAAGGATACTTTACTTTTCATGAAAACATAATACAAATTTTGCTTATGATTCTTTGCTCAAGCTATTATTAAGAGCAAATGAATCTGAATGTAATGAAAGAAGTATCTAAACTTACTGTATAATGAAATGTATTTTTTATTAATTACCAAGGCTTGAAAATGATGTTTTAAAGAATGAAATGTAGTTTTTATATACCATTGTCTACATTTTCTTTATTACTCTGGGACTAGTGGAAACATTTTCCAAATTCAAGAGAAATACAACAGCTGTGATGGTTAAAATGAATAATGTGGCCACTTTAAGGAATATGATGGCTAGAATTTTAAGAGGTGAGATGTTTTAGAATAGATTCAGAGAATACAATTAAATGAAGGGCTATCTGTCCTTAATGAACATAAATTACTCTGGTTTCATTCATCCCTACTTATAATTTATGCTGATGAATCATTTCAAGAGAGAAAAACATGACATGATACAAGAATTCTTATCTTATATTAGGATATGAAGCACTAATACCTCAGAAGATTACCGAGTATATATTTTTCTCCTATCAACTTGTGTGTATTGAACTCAGTTTGTATAGAATGTGATCTAGAAAATGAACTATTCAAGATTGTGGGTAATCCACATAAAAGATTCCGAAATTGAGGACAGATGGTAAATAAGAAAAGGAAAGAAGTAGGTTAAGATTAAATAATCTATTGCTTTCACTTAATTCTGAAATGTCTCCTTTTCTGATAGCACTCTCTCAATTTTCAACATGTTGAATATGTTTACTTGAAAATAAAATTTATAACAATAAAAACCTTTTTAATAATTGGACCATTCAACTTAAAGCCCAAATTATTATTGTGTTTCTCTTCTTTTCTTTTTATCATCCTAGTGAATGACCACTGCACATATAATAAAACCTAACTTATTTTTATTCCAGTATATCATACATATGCTAGATCCTGTCAGCCGTCTTTCCTCATCTCCTCCCATTTATTACTTACCTCACTTGTTACGTAATTTGCAGAGTGAAGAGTAAAAACGTGAGACCCCTTGTTCAAAAACTATTAAGAATTTTAAGATGGTGAGAAAAGGACATTAAATCAAGTACACAGATCCTTATAAACACAGGTCCCCGTGTGACTATACACATTGCACACCCATAAAGCTGGCCTTCTTCCCTACTGGTTATCACTATTTAAATGACCCTCTCAAACATTCTGTTTGCTTAAGCTGTCCTTGCTATTAGAATATATGTTCTTTGGACCTAAGATCATAATTGCCCTGTTCAGCTTTATATCCACATGCTTAGAATAGCTGCTGACACATTAAAAAAAAAAATAAGTATTTCTTAAACAAACAAATGAAAAAGGGAGTGAATGAAACTCTCAATTCTCAATTCTATTCAACATGTCACTTCTCCTAATCTTCATATCGCACTTATTCATTTGATGATTACCTATGACTTACTAATTGTAATATTCTGTTTATTCCTTCACTTCTCTTAATCTTTCCTTTGATCACTCTGCAATCTTAAGATCTCTAATGTTTGGCTTTTATAAATACAACACTCTAGAGAGACACAGCAAGATGACAGATGACAGAAGAGAACACTCCAATGATTATTCCTCCAACAAGAGCATCAATTTAAACAACTATGTATGCCAATAGGTATCTTCATAAGAGCTTAGAAAACAAGAGAGCATAACAACAAGAAAAGACACGTTGAAGAACCTGAGAAAGACAGTCTTGCATTTTCTACCACCCCTCCACCAACTCCAGGTAGTGCAGTGGGAAGAGAGATTCAATCCCCTAGAGTAAAGGAGAGGAAAATATATGTGAGATGTTGCCTTGGAACCCAGTCTTGGCTCCACCACAATAAAACAGCACCGGACAGAATTGCACAGCCCCTAATTACAGTCCAGTGCCTGCAGATGAAGCTTCTAGAGCCACCTGGGGCCAGAAGGGAATCTGCCACCCTGGCAAGAACAAACTGGGTCTCAGCTCACTTCATGCTTGGCTGACTAAAGTGGCCTTGGGCCCCAAATAAATACCAGTGGCAGGCAGGTTCAGGGATATCTTGACGTGCCTCACACCACAGGATCCCAAGATATTTTACTTAGAAGATACTTTAATTTTTGTTGGATTTATCATTATGGCAGCCCAAGCTGACTAAAACAGATTTTCATACCAATACATGAGATATTGCTGTAACAAATACCTAAATATGTGGAAACAGCTTTAGAACTGGGTAATGGGGAGAGGCTGGAAGAGTTTTTGAGGTGCATGCCAGAAATGTGGATGTTAAGGGCTATTCTGGTGAATTCTCAGACGGCAATGAGGAAATAGTTATTAGAGATTTTTACTAGAAAACAAAGGCTGTCCTTGTTTTTATTGGCAAAAACTTTCCTGAACTGTATTCTATTATTTTTTGAAAGGTAGAACTTGATAAGTAGCTGTGGTGATTTCTAAACAAAGTCTTGATGATGCAGCCTTGTTGCTCTTGTATGCTTATAGTAAAATGTGAAAAGAGAGAGCTAAACTGAAGAAAGAATTTTTGAGTGAAAAAGAACCAGAATCTGAAGATTTAGAAAATTCTAAGTCTATTCATACTGAAAAAAAAAGTCTCCGAAAAATATTATGGATGCGGCTTAGCAACCATTTGATAACGAGATCATGGGTGTGACTCATGAACTTAATCAGCCATCTCAAGAGAAGCCAGGAATAGAGCTGGAATTAGACAATCAGAGAATTGCCAATTTGAACTAAAGGGAACAGAAAAGTTACACGATGAAGAAAGGCCGTGGGATTTCTTGGATTTTTACAGGAAGGAACTATAGGGCTATTTGGATATGAAAGTGAACTATCCTTCAAGCACAAGAGAGAAGAACCATAACAGTCATTCAGAGATCACCAGGGCTGCCACTTCCACCAGAGGCCCAGAGTAAATAGGCCCAGGGGTAATGATGCCTCTACCTCTGTTTCAAAGGGTACAACTGCTGCCCAGCAGAGTCATATAGGTGGGACCCTTGCAGAGAGCCCCCTGTAGACAAGGCTGTTGCAGAGAGTTACATGGGTCAGTCAGGTCTCTGCAAAGAGCTACATGGGCTGTGCCCTGCCAAGCTGTAGAGTTATACTACTACCTTAATGGGCCTGGAGGCAAAAGCATCACGGCAAAGAGAATTATTCTCCAAACTTAAAATTTAATTGAATTTGCCTTGCTAAGTTTTGGATTTGCTCAGGATCCATTACCCCTTCCTTCCTTTCAACCTATTTTTCCCTTTTGGAATGGGAATGCCTATTCAATGCCTCTCCCACCGTTGCATTTTGGAAATACACACTCGCTTAGTTTCACGGTTTCACAGCTATAGGGAAATGTTGCCTCAGGACGAATCATACCTCAATTCTCACCCACATGTGATTTAGATGAGACTTTGACATTTGGACTTTAGAGTTGATGCTGGAATCAGTTAAGACTTTTGGGGCTGCAAGGATGGAATAAATGTATTTTTCATGAGAGAATAAAATAAATTTGGAGGGCCCAGGAGCAGAATGCTATGAAGTGAATTGTATTGCCCCCCAAATTCATACATAGGAGCTTTAACCCCTAGTGTGACCAATGTGATGATATTTGGAGATGAGCCCTTTGGTAGATAATTAAGTTTAGACGGGGTCATGAGAATGAGGTTCCCATGAAGAGATTAATGCCCTTATAATATGAGGATGATACACAGCACGCACCTCTTCCCCACCCCATGTGGTTACACAGCTAGACTTCCATCATCCAAAACTGTAAGAAAATAAATCTCTGCTGTTTAAGCCACCCAGTCTATGTTTTTTTCTTTTTTTTTTTTTTTTTTTATGGCATCCCAAGCTGACTAAGACAGTGATCAATAGGCTAATAAGTGACTACGGCAAAGTTGTAAGTGTTAGCATTTTCTTATCAAATCAAGTAGATTGTGATTAGCAAAGAAACATAATTGTTATTTGAACCAAGCAGAGTGTTCATTGGTAGAATGGTTAAGAATATTATATATACTTGTGAATCCAATCTTAAGCTGATGAGTTAGGAAAATAAAACATTATTTTTGTATGTTAACTAAATCATACATATAACTGAAGGAGAAGTTCTTGAAAGGCAGAAAAACGAGTTTCAAGTAGCCTTGGAAATTTATCTCTGACAAACTTACCATTTCTGTTCATACCAAAGCATAGTAATTGTTTGGTTTTCATCTCAATGTGCATCTAGTTTAATCCTAAATTTCAATTATTCACCCTTCACAATGAGATTTTCCCCAAGTCTTTACATCTGAATAAATATTGTTAGTTAAGGAACTCAAAATATCTTAGGGAAGTTTCTATTGTCAGATACAGTAAACAACTGTATTAAAAAGTTTTATTTATTCCTTCCTTTTCCAACTATAATCCTCATGTATAAGAGTTGTGTTTTATTTTTTTTATTTCAGCATATACTGGGGTACAAATGTTTAGGTTACATATATGGCCTTTGCCCCACCCAAGTCAGAACTTCAAGTGTGTCCATGCCCCAGACAGCGCGCACCGCACCTATTAGGTGTGAATATACCCATCCCCTCCTCCTCCCTCCCACCTGCCTGACACCCGATTAATGTTACTTCCAAGAGCTGTGTTTTAGCTCTCTTATTATGAAGCATTCTGTGTGAAGCACATTGAAAGTAACTTGATAATAAAAGTGCTCAATTTCAGTCATTTGACAGATAATGACATTTCTGTCAATGATAAACCACATATATCATGACAATTTCATAAAATTATAACTACTATATTTTCACCATACCTTTTCTAGGTTTATATATGTTTAGCTACACAAACACCACTGTGTTACTGGTAAGTATTTATGTATCTAAAGTAGTAGTAAAGCAGTATAATTTTATAATACTGTACAGTATTTGGTACTGTAACATATTTGTTGCCTAGGAGCAATAGGCTATATCATAGCCTAGGTGTGTAGTAAGCTATACCACCCAGGTTTGTTTAAGTACACTGTGTGATGTTCACACAATGATGAAATCATTTCTCAGAACGCATCTCCATCATTAAGTGGCAAATGACTGCTTATGAATAACAAATTTAAATTTACTAGCAGGAATTTTGATAGTATCATTCAATGTAACTTAATTAAAAATGAACTGAAAACATGATGATTTGAAGGAAATAACAGCTAATGCTTGAGAATTTCAAGAGAAAAGTGAATCAGACTCTCCTTACTTGGCACTGCCTTTCTGTTTGTTTCAGGGAGGGCAAGATTAAGGAATGAAAAAAAAAGTTACCAAATTT
>NW_012148585.1:664303-665782 GCF_000956105.1 Propithecus coquereli
GTATAAGTCCAAAAAATACAAAGTTCAAATTATAGTAAAAGGTCAACTGTTTTCTTTATAAAAATGAGGTTCTAAGTATTGAAAATATCTAAAACTAGAATAATCTACCATGTGATATGATGAGTTTACTGACTATGAAAACATTCAAGCAATGACACTTCTATTCATTACAAATTAAATTTCCAATTTATAGATTGTGTTCTCAGTGAGTTGCACAGATAATAAGTAGTCAAAGGAGAAAATTATAACTCTCCATTGATGAAAACAGAACACTTTCATTGAGGAGGTCACAATTGAGCTGGTCCTTGTTGCAAAAATATTTACAAGACTTAGTGTCTATAGAACATTTATCATATGACACATTTCTTGAAAATCATGACAACCCTTAGGAATAGCAGAAAGTAAAGGAGAGAGAGAGAGAGAGAGAGACAGAGAGACAGAGAGACAGAGACAGAGAAGGAGAGATTTAACAACTTTCTCAGGAGTACATAACTAGGTATGATGGAACAGGTATTTGGATACTGGTCATCCAACATCTGAGGCCAAATCTTTAACCTTTATTCTTTACTACTTACTGGGCTGTATGTGTAAATTAAGGATAGATAGGAAAGAGGCAAGAAAAACCAAAAACAACAAGGAGCTCAGTACAACAAAAGCAGAGTCCTCCCACAGGAAGGAATTGAAAAAAAATTGGAAAATTATATTGGAGCCAGATTGCCAGTGTAGAGCAAAATATCCTAGCACTGTGAATGTCAAAGTTATTCACTATGCTCAGAAGTCCAGCTGTTATGTTTTGCACAGTGTGAGACATCTGGAGGTTTTTCAAGAAAAGTGGCATGTGTACTAGTTATCCAAAAGGGAATTAACAAAGACCAACATGCCATGAAGAAAACTGTATCTTAGATAAAGAAAATTGCATACCAGTGATCTTTAAATGAAAGAAGGTACATGTCCTGTCAACCTCTCAGGAGTAGGAACAGTAAGAAACCAGGATGAGAAATCTCCATACTGTTTTCCATAGAAGTTGTACTAACTTGCAGTCCCACCAACAGAGCATAAGCATTCCTTTCTCTCTGCACCCATGCCAGCATCTATTGTTCTTGGACTTTTTGGCAAATGCCATTCTAGCTGGGCTAAGGTGGTATCTTACTGTGGTTTTAGTTTGCATTTCACTGATGATTAGTGACATTGAACATTTTTTCATATGTTTATTGGTCATTTGTCTTTCTTCTTTTGAGAAGCTTCTGTTCATGTCTTTTGCCCACTTTTTAATAAGGTTGTTTGTTTTTTTCTTGCTGATTTGCTTGAATTTTTTGTAAATTCTGATTATTAGCCCTTTATGGGATGTGTAGCTTGCAAATATTTTCTCCCATTCTGTAGGTGGTCTATTTGCTCTGTTGAGTGTTTCCTTAGTTGTGTGCACACCTTTAGCTGGGACTCAAGCATTACAAATCCAGGTAACCTAAAACATTTGTACCC
>NW_012148585.1:669121-671075 GCF_000956105.1 Propithecus coquereli
ATCCTTATACTAGAAGTGTTTTCCATTTTTTAAAAGCTTTTTAAAATATATTTTTTTAAAAACTGAGACAGGAACACATGCATTAGCCTAGGCCTACACAGGGTCAAGATCATCAACATCACTGTCTTTCATCGCCACATCTTGTATCACTGGAAGGTCTTCAGGGTCAATAACACTAATAGAGCTGTCATCTCCTATGATAACAACGTCTTCTTCTGGAATACCTCCTGAAGGAACTGCCTGAGGCTGGTTCACAGTTAACTATTTAAAAAAATATGGGTTATTGCATATGAAATGTGTGATTTTGAATCAGAAGTATAGTTTATTATATCTCAAACAAGAAGCAGTAAAATTAATCAAAGTATGCCCCTAAACTGTTGACAGAGTTTTCCCATCTTAATGATAGCTTGTTTATGCCAGCAGCGAAGAAGCCTGGAGAGTGAGTGGCGATAAAATCTCAAAAGGCATTTTCCACAGCTTGTTCAGAATTGAATATTTTGCCTTGCAAGAAATGGTCCAAAGCCTGGAAGAAGTGGTAGTCAGTTGGTGCAAGGTCTGGTCAATATGGTGGATGACAGAGCATTTCCAAGTCCAGCTTCTGTAGTTTGAGCAGCATTGTTTGTGAGACATGTTCAAGTGTTGTGTTGCATGAGGATTAGCCTGTCTCTGTTGACAATTCTCGGCTGCTTAATCACAAGCATCCTCATCATTTCATACAATTGGTTGCAGTAGACATCCACTGCAGTTGACTGACCAGGTTTCATGAAGCTGTAGTGAATAATACCAGTTCTGGACCACCAGACAGACACCATTAGCTTTCCTGATGAATATTCAGTTTTAGACTGTGTTTCAGCACTTCATCTTTATCCAACCATTGTGCCAAATGCTTGCAATCGTCAAAAGAATCCATTTTTCATCACATGTAATAATACAGTGTGGAAATGATTTACCTTTATGTCATGACAGCAAAGAGGCAAGCTTCAAGACGATTTCTTTTCTGATACTTGTTTAATTCACACAGTACCCATCTACCAGCTTCTTCACCTTGCCAATTTGTTTTAAATGGTCCAATATTGTTGAGATAGTAACGTCAAACCTTGCTGCTAATTCACAGTAGGTTGAGATGGATTCACTTCCACTACAGCTTTCAGTTCATCTTTATCCTTCTTGGTCTCAGGTCGCCCACCTGGCACATTTTCATGATTAAAATCACCAGAATGAAACTTCTCAAACCACTGATGTACTGTGTAATCACAAGCAACATCCTTCCCAAACACTTTGTTGATATTTCAAGCTGGCTGGGCTGCATTTGTTCAATGATGGAACTCATATACAAAAATAACACAAATTTTTGACTTATTCATGATTTCACAACAATTGCTCTAAAAAAATTTGAAAGATAATCACAAACCAAAAACATGTGTTTGAAAGACTGAGGATGTACCTTCACAATAAAAATAAAACAAGAAGTGTCAAAGTGAAATGTTAGAGGTATCAACTGTCAAACTTAGTGTAGAGGACACCTTTGTCTGGGAAAGTTTCCTTGTTGTTTTTCTCAAGAACATGTCTGTGGTCTTGCACGCAAGTCCAGAGTGCCCTCACCCTGCAAACAGGAGGGGCTAGAGAGTTGAGATGCAAACATCTGCTCGCTGGAGACGAAACAACAAGGAACTGGGACGTGTTGAGTCGAGACGGTGTGGGAACAAAGAACTTGTGGTGGGACAGTTGCCAAACAGGCTGTGTTATAAATAAAACAGCTACAGCGAGAGCTTTTCACTGCAGCCTCATACTGTCTTGTGGTGTCTGTGTCTTTTTGTACGGGCTACAGTCATGTGTCTGCATCTTTATGTCTCTGTGTTCATTCCTTGGTTTGAAGTCGGGCCACATCACTTAGTACTTAAGGAAATTGGACATTTCATACTTAATAACCTGCAATATAAGTAGAAGAAGTAAG
>NW_012148585.1:671202-672759 GCF_000956105.1 Propithecus coquereli
AAGACTTGGACACTATTTTTATATTTTAAGTGAGTTTGGCAGCCTCAATTCAAATCTAGCTCTTTTTGAATCAAGTCTCAGACTATTCCAAACTACTCACATTGCTTTACTGAAGAGCTCTTGAGGTTTGAGGGTGAAATGTGATTATTACTGATTTAAAAAGCTCTGAGATATAAACATGGTATATTAATATTATCAAAAGCATGTGTTAAAAGGTGCATAAACAATCTGTGTCTCATATTTTAATCTTAGTAAATACAACATGGTAAAGCAGAAGTCTCTATGTTCTAAGTAACAAAGCAAACAAACAACAACAACAACAAAAATCCCAGAAATTTAATGGGAACACTCTAAAAATAAGAGAGCTAACAAAACACTGAATAAATTTTCCATATATTCTGGGCTGCTTTGGGAACTCTACACAGGAAAAGAGAAGACCTAAGAGGGCACAGTGCAAAGCAAAAGCCAAGGCAGACTTGAAAATTAGCTGACCATTGGAACACACTCTCCAACTCACTCACAGATCTATTGGCATAAAGTAGAAGTCTTACAATCTCAAGATATCTGAGCAAAAACACTGTGTAGACATTGGCTGACTCATCTATTCAGACACTGAGACATTTCTAATTAACCAGCCTAAAAATACAATATGAAAAACAAAAATTAGGAACATTAATTAATGTATACCACGTGGGGAAAGAGTAAATAAAAGTAAGTTACAAAAAATAAAAACCTCAAGAGGAAAAAAAGAAGAATCTGGAGTTGTTACACTATATCATCTAACATGTCCAGTTTTTAAAAAAAAAATTACAAAATATACCAAGACACTGGAAAATGTGACCTATACTCAAGAAAAACACAGTCAAGAGAAATTGTCTCTGAATGGGTCTATATGTTGGACTTAGCAAATGAAGACTTCAGAGATACTCTTAAAAATACAGTCATGCATCGCTTAACAACTGGGATGTGTTCTGAGAAACGTGTCTTTAGGTGATTTCTTCATTGTGCGAACATCATGGAGTGTACTTACACAAACCTAGATGGTATAGCCTACTACACATCTAGGCTATATGGTATAGTGTATTGCTCCTAGGCTACAAACCTGCGTAGCACATTACTGTACTGAATACTGTAGGCAATTGTAACAATTGTAACCATTTATATATCTAAACATATCTAAACATAGAAAAGGTACAGTAAAAATATGGTATAAAAAATAAAATATAGCACACCTGTATAGAGCATTTACCATGAATAGAGCTTGTAGGATTGGAAGTTGCTTTGGGTGAATCAGCGAGTGAGGAGTGGTGAGTGACTTAGGAGCTTAATGTACAATACTGTAGACTTTATAAACATTGTACATTTAGGCTACATTAAATCTATAAAAAAAATTTTTGTTCAATAATAAATTAATCTTAGCTTCCTGGAACTTTTTACGTTATAAACTTTCTAACTTTCTTAACTTTCTGACTCTTTTATAATAACACTTAAAACACAAACATTGTGTAGCCGTGTAAAATATTTTTTCTATATATCCTTATACTAGAAGTGTTTTCC
>NW_012148585.1:672809-673874 GCF_000956105.1 Propithecus coquereli
AGGAATCTTTCTTAACTCTAATTTTGTATTAAATTTTTATTTTCTAGATGGAGAAATTCATATAAATTACTTATCACAGATGTTACATATGCAAAGTGCTCAACACACGTTTACCATAATAACAATAATTATTATTTTCTTTTGATTTTCAGTTCTCTTAAGCTCAGTAAAATTAAGAAAATAGTAACTGATCCATGAATAAGTTTTGATATTAAGAAAAAGATATTGACTAAAAATAAATTCTAAAACTAGGACTCCAATCTCAGGATTTCAACATAACTGATCAAAATATTGGTTTTCTCATGAGAATAGTATCTCCCCTTCAATCATACTTTTGAAAGAACAATAAATTTGTATAACCATGTCTTCCTAAAATTTTATCATAAATAATTTTATCATTTAGCTTCCCTGTGAAGGAATTATGAAATAGAAGAGAATACAGAATACCCTTTTGAAAGAACAATAAATTTGTATGGCAGTGTCTTCCTAAAATTTTATCATAAATAATTTTATCATTTAGCCTCCCTGTGAAAGTGTTATAAAATAGAAGAGAATATCCTCTATTGTTTAATTTAATATGATTTTACAATTTCATATGTTGAAAAATTTTATATCCAAGGTCTTAGAAAAGTTAATGGCAAGCAAAAGCCAGAATTCAAATCTTCAGATTTCTAGCTCTGTATCTTTCCACTTGGCTGAAAACTCATGATTTTGTCATGGCCAATATGGAAACAAGGCCAGTGGGGATCCACACAATCACTGGCATGTCAGCACAGTGAGAAGAGTTCCAGCACTAATTTCTTCATAACTTTCTCCCCAAAAGAAGATTGGGGATGATATGTAATAATGTTTATATCAGAATTACTTGGAAATGTACTAACTCAGTATTGTCAGCACAAGGCAGGGAGGCAGTACTGTGTTAAATTTAATAGTCAAGTTTCTGGAGTCAGACTGTTTGTTTTTAAATACTGATCTGGCCTTTAGACAAGTTACTTAATCTGTCTAAATCTTAGTGGCCATGTTAAAAAACAGGGCAACCTACCTGTAGAATTGTTTTCAGGATTT
>NW_012148585.1:677791-680328 GCF_000956105.1 Propithecus coquereli
AAAAATTAAAAATGCAATACTTAATAAATACCATTACTTCACAAGTTTTAAAATTTAATATTAGGGAAAATAAATGGAGTGGGATAATAGAAATAGAAAGAAGGAAAGCAGAAGAATTGTCAAGAGAGAATAGAGGTGCAACAAGAAGTGTGACTGTATTAATCGTGGTCAATTCAGGAGACAGAAACTATACTAATAATTTGAACAGGGGAAATTAAATAGTAAGAATTGTTAATTAGTAAAATGTGATTAATTAGTGAATGGGATGAAGATTTCATGAGTTGCAGAAGTAGCAAGAAGTGTGACTGTATTAATCGTGGTCAGTTCAGGAGACAGAAACTATACTAATAATTTGAACATGGGAAATTAAATAGTAAGAATTGTTAATTAGTAAAATGTGATTAATTAGTGAATGGGATGAAGATTTCATGGGTTGCAGAAGTAGCAAACTGTATAAGTTGATTTTACCTCTAAGGCTGAGGAAAAGTAAACACGGAAGGAACTTAGAAACTTATGATATGCGACAGGTTCAAAAGCTGGGATTCAAACCTCTTGGGAAAGAGTGGGGCTATCCCAGAAAATCTTAGACTGTTGAGGCAAGTAACTTGGCTGGTGGGTGAGGAATAGTCTTCCAAGTGATGGAGAAACTTGCCCAAGGGTCTGAACCACAGCTGGCCCGCGACTGTAGCCTAGTAGGTGTCAGAGAAACTCACCAGAGTAACATCAAAACAGCATAACCACTTCCTCCTGCCCTAGTTTAAGAATCTCTCTCTAATTCTCTTTCTTGACAAAGCTTAACATCCACATAGTTGGCCAAGAAATAGTGTCCAGGTTCAGTATAACATGCAGGGGAAGGAAAAATGGGTCAATAAACTGATAACTCACATTCTACACGTATCATTATTCAGATTCCATACAAATCCTTAAAACAGCAACAAAAAACTTCATGTTTCTACCTAACACTATATAATTACTTTTTGTACAAGGGATGAAGTTCTCACCCTCCCTCATCATGAGGAAACACTAGGTCTCAATTGTCATTGTATCTATCACTAGGTACATTAGTTACTTCTCAAATCCAATCACCAACCCGCTGAACGTTTGTTGTCTGAAGAAAAAGTCATAAGGTGAACCTCCAGTAATGTGTGTATAAAACAGTAAAGGGAAAGAGAGAAATGAAAATAGGTACTATGTGGATATAAATAAATATATACACATAACAAGTAAAGAAAATATATGTGAAGCTACCACTATCCTCACTTCTGTAATTGATCATGAGACTATATTTGATATCTGCAAATTTCTTCTGTTACCTAGTCATTTTCTATCAGCCAGAACATTAACTAATTGAAATTCTTTATCAGATGGGATGACTCAAACCCTTCATTTCTTAGAGATTTGAGTCCTCAATAGTCCTGTTTTCTTTGCTTGCTCTAGTTTCCAAATTACCTTTACTATTTGCATAAAAGTATCAAGAGGCTGTCCTCTTAAAAGTATTGGGTCCTCTGTGCTTCTATTGTGTGGCAGCAAAACAGTTTCCTCTTGGTAATCAATATCAATTGCTTCAGTCATTAGAATAACCTCTTTTTCTGTTTTTAGTTCAGGGTATATGGAGCTCAAAACGGCCAGGTGGCAAGCTCATTTTCAGTGATACCAGTGTTTCCTCTCCTTAATGAAGCATTCCTTCCTTGAGAACTAATTCCACCTTAGAAGCAGAGCTCAAAGATTCCAGGACAAAAAGCAAAATTTGAGTGATCTATTAGGAAAAATAGTGAGAAGAGCCACTCCTATGTTCATTCCTTGGTTTCCTAATTTTTGTATTCTGACTATGGGGGTGAAAGTGTCATGTAATGGTCTCTAATTCAATGCAAAAGCTTCATCCTTTAAGGGCAATTCCCATCTTTTCAATGTATTGTCTCCCAACTAATACCGTACTTTAGACTTTAGTAAGCCAATGAAGTAGGTCAGCCACTTCTTGGTGGTAAGGTATGTGGTAAGTTCATTCATTCTGTGGACATATCGCCAGTTGCCACATATACTTTGCAATGAAATGAGTGTCTTGCTTACAATCAACACTCTACAGAACATCATAACGGTAGATAAGACATTCTGGGAGACCAGAAATGTTGGTGCTGGTAAAATTATTATGGGAAACAAGGACAAATAAATGACAAGAAGACCTATCTATTTCAGTGAAGATGAATCTCTGCCTATTTCATGAGAGAAGAGGTCCAACATAATTAATCTGGCTGGTCCCCGGGGAATGGGTGCCATATCAGGGTCTCATATTCTTGGTAACTTATGAACTCAATAGTTGTAGTAGTAGGGTCAGCTTTGGTAAGATGTTGCTGAATCGATGTTCACTGCCTGAAATAATGGCCATATATGTATCAGGTTTATAGTCAGAGGAAGAATATATCTAAAATAAATTACCCTAAAATGGTTGAAAGTCAAAGTTGAGTAAGCAATTTGACTCAAAACGTCTAGCAATGTTGCTCCTATTAACTACTGTACAGTGGGTTGCATTTAGGTCACCA
>NW_012148585.1:681298-683790 GCF_000956105.1 Propithecus coquereli
AAAATAGAAATGCTATTAAAACTTTATTTTAAGTCTATCTCTTCAGCAACTTGTCTAAATCTAGTTATTCTAATCAATATTAATGATAGCTATTCACAGTAGAACTGCATTCCGTTTGCTTTTTATGCAGCATGATTAAATAAATTCTTGTCTGGATTGGTGAAACCGGTTTTACACTGTTTTTATATCTAAGCTTGTGATTGGCATCTCAACTTACTAGATGTTCAAAAAATATATACAATATAATGTCATTTTTGCTACACTGTCATTGTTTATTTGTTTACTGAAACAATTTGATTTCTTTTGCCATTGAGATACAAAACTGATGTTCTAATCAGGTGACTGTGAGTTTCCATAAATAGTTGTTTTACTGATGAGAGAATAAAGACCTGATTCTCTGTGAATTATTTAAACTTTGGGTACATGTTGGACTAGTAGCACCAGCCAAGAATCTCACAAATGTTTGCCATGGCACAGTAAAGATCACAGAAAATTTTATGTGGATGTTGGTGAAAATTCACTTCCACATCTTACTGAAGTTGACTCAGTAGCACCCTTACTTTTAAGAGGATAAAACATGAGTAGGTAAAAATAAGTACAATGTTGATCAGTTACAAATGTCTCGAGAGCAGTGAGTGGCAAATAGGAGAATTCTTTCAAATAGAGCTTGTCCAGAGAAAGTAAACTTACTAAATGTTTTAAGTAAATTTTAAAGCAGAATAAAACTTCAATGCTTAGATTTAGGTGGCTTTGCAGAATATACTTTTGAGGTGTTGTCAAGTGTTTACTCTTGCATCAAACAAAATATCAAAAATAAAAAAAATATTTTCAATTACCAGACTAAAAAGAAAGTTAGGTAGCCCTAAAAGACAAAGAAAAACTTTTAAAGCATTACCTTTATGAATATTTGTGATAAACTGAATCTAAATATTCACATGTGACCTCTTGGTTAATCTGCTATTCATGGGAAATACACTTTGACTTCCTCACATCATAGTAAATTCACATGGTTCACTTAGTAACATAAGTTATTTAATTTCAGTTACCCATTTTATAAAAGGGACAGCAGAAGAAACGCATAGAATATCAATAAAAAGCAAAGTAGCTGTATTAATCAGCTCTTGCCAAATGAAACAAACAAAAAAAAAAAAAACAAAGAAAAAACATGTTTTCATATCAAGCTACCTCAAGAATCAGAAGTCTTGCTAATGCACTGAAGGGTTAACTATGGGTTAACTTGAGAGCTTGCAAACCCTCCTCATTTTGATCATTTCCTTTTGAACCTGAGAGTCACCTGAGGGTCATCTGCTCTGCACTGAGTTCACATGGATGTTTTTCTCCATACTGAAGGGCTCTGAGTTCTGGTCTCGTCTCCATGTACCTCAGCATCCTTGGATCAGACCAGCAGGACATGTTCTTCTCGTAGCAATGGCAAAAGGACAAGAGAACACGTAGAACCATATGGGGCTTCTTAAAACTTAGATTCGGAAAGGACTCACTGTAATAGATGACTACATACCATTAGTCAAAGAAACCACATGGCCAAGCCCCAAGCTGAGAGGCTGAGAAGGATATTACACCCAGTGCTAATGCCACGCCAAGCGTAAAGCCATGATTCAATCTCTCTCTTAGGAGCAATGTAAGGGAACGTTCTGTCTATAGCAGAATGCTAAGTTACATATGACTTCACGCCCTTTAAAGAGCTGCATTAATCACAAACACACACATACAATTTATTCTTGAATAAAAGGTAAAAGGAACTGTGATTTAGCCTACATATGAAATATTAACAATTATTGGATTGTAGGAACTGTTAAAAACACTAAATAATGGTTTTCAAAACAAGACTAATACATTCAAATGTGTGAGAATTCTTTAAAATGAAAAATGCAATTAACATGGATAAATACAATTTAATAACACTTTTGCTTCAGTATTTCTGAAAACTAGATTGTGTGCAACTAGCTTTCAGAATTCTAGTTTTTAAATGTGATGTTAAGTTAGACTGATATCACATCTTTTATACACTGAGCATCAGAGTGTATGAAAGGATATCTGTTTGATTGCAGATATCACACAAATATTAGAATTTTTTCCAATATTCCCATTAGCTGCTAATAAGCAGACTGGAAAGCTTGCAGAATAAATTATTGCCATTGTAGGCATATTTGATTAATCACCATATTTTTAACCTCTAATAACCACAAAAAACATTAAGGTTATGCTATGAGTTGTCAATTTATTATTTTTTCTATAAACTCTTATGTAGAATTTTATTCAAAAGAAATATATAAGTGTTTTCCTCTCATTTTGGTAGCAATTCATTTTACCTTTCATTGTCCTTGACTTTATTATTATGGAATGTTCTTCTGTTCATCATGGCAGTGTCTAGAAGATATGCTTATACATTTCCAAACACACTGTGTTTTATCTGCAATATAAATGACCCTTATTGCAATCACATCATCTTTAGTAAACCTAATATGTTAAAT